>NW_006159793.1:64349-120693 GCF_000334495.1 Tupaia belangeri chinensis
GGCGCGAGGCGCGGGCCCGGGGCTGAGGGCGCAGACCTGAGTCTGGGCTCACCTGGGCGCGCCTTGCATCGTCCTAGCCGGCCAAGCCGGGCTCCGCGGGCTCAGCAGCCCCCAGTCTGGGCAGTCCTGGCTGCCCTGCCCTCTGCCGCCTCCACTGGGCGCCGGGGACCGCAAGGGCGCAGCCAGGGCCACCGAGCGCTCAAAGAGTAGGCGCAGAGGCTGGCTGGAGGGACCTCACCCTCTCCGGGCTGGCCACCTGGCGCCTTTGGTGGCCAGAGCACTGGCCATCCGATGGAGGAAGGGCGTTCTGGGATCACTGTCGGCTCCTGGGTGACCTTGGGCAAGTCGGTTAACCTCTCTGAGGACCCACTTCCTCTATCAAAGATAATCCATCCAAATGTGTTTGTGGCGTCTGCGGCAGGGAAATCACACCCCGGTGTAGCTTACTTCCTTCTCATGCCTCAGACTCTGCCCCGGCAGGATTAGTTTGGGAGCAGGGTTCACAGTGAGTTCCCCAGCACCTTCAATGTGAAGGCAGCAAAGATTTCCAGAGGCTGTGGCATCTGCCTGAAGTCTTCCCAGGTGACCCTACACATAGCTGCTTGTCCACTGTCAGCTTCCAGGGTCTGGAATTAGCCTGGTCTCCCAGCTTTGCCCACCTATGACCTTGAGCATATGACCAGGCTGAAGCCAAATCTCAGGGTCCCCAGGTTAACCAGGGCTGGGTAAACTGGCGGTTGGGTTGGGGCCCACAACTGCCTCTGTGTCACCTGGTAGATAGCACTATCCTGCGGAGCTGTGACAGAGTGAATAACACTTTTCCTCAACATCTGACAAAGGTCTCGAACTCCAGAGTACACTGGGTCAAGACTTAAACAAGGGCTGTTGGGAACTGGAAGGGAGAGCAGAGCTTTCATTCACTCAGGTAAGTGAGAGGCAAAAGTCCTACCTGGTGAATAACTGACCCCTCAACAACCACAGAGGCTACCTGGGAGCTTGACTGTGGACAGTGAGTAACCTCGGAAAGAAAATAAATTTTCCAAGACAGTCTGAAAATTATTAACTTATAATTGTGAGCACAACTCAAGTGAATCAGAAATTTAAATGGACTGACCAGTTCATGCTGGAAACCTCCGAGCTGGTCCCTTTCTCAGTGTTTCTCTCTCTGCTGCTACGCTGTCCCTTGTTTCTCCTCTTTTGTCAGGCCCTGTCTTCCTTGTTATCTACATTTCTTCCTCTCATTCCTTATAAGTTTTCTCTCTTCTTACCCTCTCTTCCCACCTCAATCCCTCCTCATTATCTTTTCTTCGACATCTCTCACGCTCAGCCGTTCTCACCTATCACTTCTTCTCCTTTGCATGTATGTGTCTCAAATTGGTATTCATCTTATATACCCTATTCAAAATTTTAAAAGAGAGGGGCCAGTAGATGCAGTAGTTAAGGGCTCTGGACTCCCACATGGTCAACCATAGTTCGAGTCCCAGACCTAGTGGCTTGCTTTCTCACTTTTTTCCTCTCTTTCTCTATCCTTCTCTGGTCAGATTAAAATAAATAAATAAAGTTAGATAAAATCATTCTTTTTAAAAATTTAAAAGGAGAGAATCTGTAGGTTATTTATCTAATGATAAATAAATCCAAACTTAAATTTGCCCCTGTCCCACTTCCTTAAACTAAATACCTCTGTTAAATGACACCATTGTTGTCACACTCATGATGCTCAAAGCCTGAACCACCTTTGACAACTCCACCTCTGTCCTCCTTACCTCATTCCCCATTTGCCAATTTCCAGGGAGTCTATCCCTACCCTGTCATTTGCATCTGTCTCTTCCTTCTTATTCTCACTGAGCATAATTATATTCTTTCTAGAATCATCAAAGTTCTAATGGTGTCTTTCCCTCCAGTCAATCCTCCTCACATGTCACCAGTCTTCCTTAGGCAGAACCCCAATAGTGTCACTTTCTCATTTGACAATTCATGGAAGGCAGAAAACAGCTTCCCAAAGATGTTCATGTCCTAATCTCAAGAACCTGGAATATGTTACTTTACATGGTGGAAGGGACTTTGCAAATGGGATTAAATTATGAGCCTTGAGATGGGGAGATTATCACAAATTATACAGGTGGGCCTCTAATAGGGTCCTTGAGAATAGAAGATAGAGGCAGAAGAGGAGGTTTAAGTGAAGGAGCAAAAGAAGGAGTCAACCAGTTAGCTGTTGCTTGCTTGGAAGATGGAAGAGGTTATGAGCTAAGAAACACAGATGGTCTCTAGGAACTGGCAAAGACAAAGATGCAGATTCTCCCCAAAGTCTCTAGAAAGGAAGGCAGCTCACTAGAAATAGAATATTTATTTATTTATTTATTTATTTATTTATTTATTTGTTTGTTTTAATTTGCTAGAGGCTGCATGCCCTGAGACAGAGAGAGCGGGAAAGTGAGAAAGCATCTGCATGGAACATGCTCATGCCACAATCTCTTCTCCATTTCTCCCTCCTTTAAGGATTTTGGGCACGTACACACATATGCTTGGTGTGTTTCTCAAGTGCCAGGTCCAGGACTCAAACCAAAGTCAGCCATGTGAGATTCAGTTCACTTAACCCTCATATTAGACTTCTTCTGATCTAGAGAAATGTAAGTGATAAGTGTATGTTATTTTAAGTCACCAAGTAATTTGTTGCGGTAGCAATAGATAACTAATATGATGCCTGTCTTTCCTGTGGAGTTGCACACAAATGCCTTCTTATTAACAGCAATCAAGGTAGCTCAGACTTCCAGCCATCTTGCTACACCCAAACCTCATGTCTCAGGCATTCTGTTCCGTCAATACCTTTGCTTCTCCCCTCTCACAGTGCCCTCTTAGCAAGAATGCTCCCTTCAGACGATGCCCGTCCTACCACTTGCCAATGTCCAGCAATCAACAACTTGGAATTGTCCCTGATCGCTCCTTTCTTTGGTCCCCCAGAACCCTTTGTTGACATTTCTCAAGGCAAATAGCTCATATTTTCATTTTAAATGGTCCTTTCCAATGGAAGAGAAAAGAACAAGAGGACTTTCCAAGCACAGGCTGAAATCGTTGCTGCCTCTCTGCTCCCAAACACTGCTCATACCTTGACTCTAGCAATGACCACCGTGCTGTGTTGTGTGTCAGTCATACGTGGGTCTGCCTGGCCTGCTGGATTTTGAATGTCTCAGAGTTGGAAACCAGGTCTTATCTCCTTTTATATGCCCTCAGCCCCTAGAACCATGTCAGCCACACAGTAGGGACTGTATAAATAATACATTTTTAAATGCATAGATGAAGAAAGCAAGGGCAGTGTCTGAGCTGACAGGCTATTAATAAATATTTCTTGCCCCATCTGTTTCTATTTAGTTGGGCTAGTCAATTGAAGCACCCCAGTTAACGCAATATGGTTTTATGGGTTGTCGTAAAAGTCATGACGTATTTTTCTATTTTTTAATGCAAAATGCATCATGACTTTTCTGACAGCCCTATAAATGGAGCTGTTTTGATGTATAACTTGAAGCATGCATTTTTCTTTGTTTTTGCCTGTTTTGTTTCATTTTTGCTGAAGAAGAAATCCACAATAAAAGGGCTATTCCTTTTTTATTTTTTTAAAAACCTGCTTTTTAAGAGGGTTTTTCTTATGAAGAAAAGTATTTTAAACATGCAGACTCTTTAGCCTGACAATTCTACCTCTTCAAAGGTATCCTAAGAGTAATAATCATTCGTATACAAAGACTTACCTAAGAGAATGTTCACACAGCATCTTTTAGAACAGTGAGCAACTGAGGAGAGCCCCGATGTCTAACAAGAAGGGATTAGCAATGCAAACTATATCATCCCTCCCATGAGATACTGCTCAGCTATTAAACATGATTTTGTCAATTGATATGCATTAGATAGAAAGATTTTTATGAATACATTTATATTCTTTTTGTGCTTATCTGAAATTTTGTTCATTACTGTACAATAAACATGTATTCTAAAGCCTGGTTTAACTGTTCTTAACTACTTTTAATTTTTTAAGAGAGATTTTTGCTATAAGGCACATGCACTCACCAGAAAGAGACAGAGAGAAAGAAGGTGAGACATCATTCCTCAGGAAGGATGGCCACACAGCAATCCCTTCTCCTCTATTCTCCTTTCAGGATTTTGGCCACGCAAGCACACATGCCTGGCATGAATTTTAATTCGCCAGTTCTGGGAGTCAAACTGCGGTCAACTATGTGGGAGTCCAGTGATGTAACCATTATACCATCTGCTGGTCCCTACCTTAATGGTTTTTAATTGACATATAATCGTTGTATACATTTATGGGGTACTATTTGATTTTTCAATACGTGAACACAATGTGTAATAATCAGATCAGGGCAATAAATATATCCATCATATCTAACATTTATCATTACTTCGTGTTGTGAACATTAGAGATCCTTTCTTCTATTTTGAATTATACATTAAATTGTTACTAACTATAGTTATTCTACTATCCTTTACTACTTTAGAACTCATTCTTCTTACCTTAACCCCTAAGGAAGGCTGAAATCCTGTCAGATGAGGCAGTATGGATGAGCCTAAAAGAAATTTTGCTAAGTGAAATAAGCCAGACTCAGAGAGACAAATACCACATGGTCCCATTCATGTGTGAAAGCTGAAATACATGATCAAATGGAAGTGGACAGTGGAATGGGGGTTACCGGAATCAGGAAAGGGGAGGAAGAAGACAGGATAGAGATAAATAAGCTCAATTATTTTTTCAATAAAGTTTTGCTTCCAAAAAGGAGAGCTATATAAAAGCTTAGCAGGATTTATCGAAGGCGTGAAACAACCCATCTACAGATGAGATTCAATCCTCTGATTATGAGAAGGCCCAAAACAACCCATCTACCATCTACAGGTGAGATTCAATCCTCTGATTAGGAGAAAGGAGAAAAGTCACAAAAGACTCAAAAAAAAAACCTGGGTCTACCTGTGCTTTATTAATTCATTCTCTCCAGGAACCTTTATTGTGCCATTTTAACTAATGCTTTGATAGAAAACAACAGAAATGGAGTCCAGCTAGGTTCAGCAAAAGGAAATTTTAAGAATGATATTAGGGACCCACAGAACCATTAATGTACAAGCCGGGCTTAGAGAAGTAGCTACCAGGAGAACTCCAGAAGATTAATATGAACCAATGGCACCAACTGGTTCACAGACGAACTCACTCAGGATGCCATGCACCTCTCCTGACACAGTGGAAGGTCTTCCCTGATTCTCCATTCTTGGGAAGTTCAGTCACTCACTCAAGATCAAAACCCCTAGAGAACATACCAGATGTCCAAGGTTAATTACGTGTCCTCCTCTTTCATGGTTCTGAATCAGAGGGCGAGAAAGGAGAGGGCTTGTTCATACCATAAGACTATACAATGGAAAGATTTTAACCCCCCAGTAAATTTGGGGTGCTGTTAGGAAGGTAAATGGAAACTGGCAGCTTGAAAATAATCAAGCCCACACATGTCCATGCATTGTGCCAGGCATGGCACTATGCAGGCTCACAGACCTAGCATTTCTGCTAGGAACCCTCTGGCATGGCCCACTCAGCTGAGTTACAGGCCAGAAAGCAGGCTGAGATCTCTTATTCTATTACTATTCTATTATTTCATTTATTAAACTTGAATATGCTAAGGTTTTCTATTGCTTATTTTTGCTAGTCTGCAGAAACAAGCATTATTTTTCCATCCTGGTTGTCCACACTTTGCTCAACTAGTACAAATATCCTGTTATGCACTTACGACATAGCAGCCTGCCAAACAGACTGAAGCATATTATCAGCCCTACACAATAGGGGTTATCTTAAGGTCTCAATGCCTGTTTTAAGCTTATTTTATTTAGGATGCCTTAGCTACAGAATAGAGCCATGTGGGTATGTGTGTGTGCATGTGTGTGTCTGTGTGTGAGAGAGAGAGAACAAGAGAAAGTAGGCAAAGGACAAAGAAAAGGAAACAAAGAAGATGGAAATTAAATTCTGAATCCAAACTGCTGAAATAAATCAGTGCTTCTCTTGAACACACACACTCGAAGCCTGCATACCTTCCATCCACTTAAGAGCTGCTAAAAATTTAAACAGTTATACAAAGAGTTTTAATGCAGCTGCGAAGGAGCAGAGACCAAATTGTGAATACCTTTCCTACAATAAAGGCAGGGCAGTTTTATTAAAAAAAGAAAAAAAACTGCACAGAATAAATGAAGTCCTAGAATGAGACACTGTATATAGGGGCACGTGGGTCAGTCACAAGATCTCAGTTCACCTAAGACAATTATTATATGTCAGCAAAAGATTTCTAGCACAACTTCCTTCAAATAAAGTTAGAAATGAGAACTTTTCTAGTTGTCAAATCTACAGCACAGGGCTCTATTTATTCTTATTTGGTCTGTGTTCCAGAGTTTAAGGTTATCTCCTATCAGACCTAATAAGTGAGTCTTCTACTCAGAATCTCAGATGAGCCTCCAGAGACCTCATGTTCTGGACCCTTCCTCTGCTACCCCAGCTCATAGCATCCTCCTCTGCTGCTGTGCTTGCCGTTCTTGGCTTTAGGTTTCTATAGTTGCTTATAGCTCTTTCTGGCCTCAGGACCTTTATATTTACTATTTCCTAGACCTGACATTCTTTCTCCTCTGATTCAGTTTTAAAATCTCTTTTCATGGGACCAGCAAATGGTGTAATGGTTATATTGTTGTACTCCTAGGTAGCGACCGCAGTTTGAGTCCCAGATCTAGTAGCTTAAAATTCATGCAGGACAAATGTGCATGCATGCCCAAGGTCCTGAGGGGAGAGTGGAGGAGAAAGGATTGCAGCATGGCCATTCCCCCAGGGGATGATTGATTTCTCACTTTCTGTCTCTGTCTCTCTCTACTTCGCCAGCAAGCACATGTGCCCTATAGCAAAAATCTCTGTCTCAAAAACAAACAAAAAAAAAGCAAACAAAAAAAAACAACTCCTTTCATAGAAAGGTTTCCCCTGAAAACTTATCTCTAGCCACATTATTTTCTGTCCTAGCACTCTTGTTTATGGCACTCGTAGCTCTTATCTCATCCTGTAACAAATTCATCGATATATGTTTCATTTACTATTCTCTGCCTCCCTCACTAGAACCTAGAGGTAGGAGACAACACACTTTGTGAGTAGCCTGGCTAGAGTGGCCAACCACTCAGTAGGAGTTGAATAGGTAGAAATGTGAACACATAGATTTACCATCAGAGTATCTGTCCTCTCCAGAGAATCAGAGCTGTCCAGGAACTGATGGCACTCAGAGGCCAGCAGAAACCAGAATAATCACCCACTTCTTTCTTTTTAAAGTTCATTTATTTATTTCTTCCATGAGAGAGAGAAGAAAGAGAGAGAGAGGCACCACCCACAGGGCTTTCACATTGCGACCTACCTCCAGCCTCCATCAACCAGGGTCACGGGGCATGCGTGCACTCAGTGCCCAGAATGAGACCACTGAGTGCAAATAAGGACTTCCCATGTGAGTCCAGCGTCACAGAGCATTGCTCACAGAACATTGCCTTGCCACTGCACCCCAACTGCTAGCCTGGAACATTCATTTCTGTAAGAGAATGTGACTTGGGAAGAAATAGACTCACATGAGAAGGGATGTGAAACAGAGCACGTGGTTCACATGCAACAGAAAAATGGATGAGGAGCCATAGAAGGAAGAGAGAAGCTTCAGTCTGCCTCTAACTTAGAAATGCTTGCCCAAAGCCAGTCTATTCCAAAAGGAATGAACAGAATTGAGCAAGAGAGCATGAGACCACATCAATCCAAGATAGGGTTTCTTTAATAACTTATTATTCCGTGAAGTCTGTATTAACCTGCTGTTTGAACACTGAAAAGCCGACTGCCAGAAGCAACAGAGAATAGAGGCAGATTAAGGGCGGTAAAGCAGCTATCGCAGTCCAGATAAGAGGCTCCTGGTCCCTTCTTGTGCTAGCTTGTTCTTTGTCCTCTGGTCTTCCTGATATTGCTTGGTTTAATCTATTTACATTCAAAAAGGCAGTTAACTAATTCATATTTTATTATCAATAGAAATCAAATAAATGAATATTTAGTCCATCGGGAAGGAAACCTAGAAAATAAAGCCTTCTAAGTCAGTCCTTCTGGACAAGAACAACCAAATCAATGAACCAGACGTTATGAGTCTATCCTGCTGGGGAAAATTCTGACATAACTAAAATTCCAAAATTTATTTTCAAATTTAAGTATAGAAAAAATTTCTGTATTTTTGGTAGAGTTCTGTGACTTTTGACAAACTGATGGAATTGTATAGTCACCATCAGGATAAGACAAAACTAAACTTTCACATGGACAAGAATATTTGGGAATACACTTAATGTAATGGATTTAATGGGGCAGTTTTACTAGCTTTGACCATTATGAATAAGTTCCTTCTCCATACTGCACATTGCCCTCTCTCCCACTCTGGTAGGTCCCATTCATAAACTTGGACACATGAGTCCTATAACCAGGAAATGAAGCTCTGAAAAGGGAGAGGTTAGAGTGGGAAGAAGTGAAAAGTGGACAGATAGGACTTTGCCTCTAGCATCAGAAGATTCCTTGGACTGGTTGACGTTATAGCAAGAAGGGATTAAAAGCAAAAATCAATAGGTGTTTTCAAACGGGCTTCTGAACATATATCACGATGCTGGGTTCAAGACCCAATTAATGAAACAGGCTTAGGGAGGAGGCACTGTCCTTGGATCTGGAGAGCAGGTTTTTGGGTCCTTCCCGGCCAGACCCTTGACACAAGACGCGGGTGTTTTGATGATGGCTAGCGGCAACAGATCCATCCCCAGGCAGCACTGAAGGCAATGGAGATGGCCAGGACAGAGGGGGACAAATGCATGTGCCCAGCATACTTCGACCATGGGTTCCCAGTGTTCTTGGAGTCTCTTACCCCAAATTATGGGAACTTAAACTAGGATGTTAGTGGAGGATTTAAACTGTTCTTTCATGTTTAAAGAAGGGCAAGCTAGGTATTCAGGGAGTCACAGGATCTGTTTCACAAATACTTTACTAGTTTTCTATGTGGCAGGCCCTGTGCTCAACCCTGGGAGATATGATGAAGAAGATGGGACCTCTCTTTTCAAAGCATTCTGAGCCAACTAGAGGAGAAAGGCTAGACAATTTTAACACACTGTGAAGGTTAACAAAGTAAGCATCGGTGGCAGATGAACGTCATCATTATTGTCGTTCTTAGTGTCGTCATTTTATTACTACATAACAACTATTTATTGAGTACATATTATTTGGTAGTCCCTGTGCTAAGAAATTTGCATGTATTATCTCACCTCATACCTACTCTATGAAGGAGATACTATTACAATTGCCATTTTACATAAGAAAATAAAAGCACAGAAAGGTTAAGGAACTTGTCATTGAGATGACATGGCTAGAAAGAAGCAGAGCCCAGACTGGAATTCAGGCTGTTTGACATTAAAGCTTTGCTCTGAGCAACCATGAAATAAAAGTCATAAAAATGACAATCATGTAAAAACAACATTAATGGTTGCTTACATTAAGTATATTGGGCATTTATCTTAAGACTATCTGGACAGCTGTTATGCAGAAAGAAACAATACAATCTGGCAGGACTTCTGATGCATGAAAAGGTGGAATGGAGGCTGGGCTAGTATAGGAAAAAAGAATTCGGCTTAGTGTAAGACAGTCTCACCACGTGGAGCCATCTGGCACTGCAGGTTCCAAAGCATAGGTTGGGTGCCATGTGCTAGAAATGTTGTAACAAGAATCCTTGTTCTAGGTGCAAGGTTTAGTATCACTACCACTGCTCTCCCAATTTATTAATTCTCTGATGCTAAGATTTAAAAGTCCAGTCTCTTTTTCCAGCATCTTCTCTGGCTAACACTGAACTAGCAAAGCCTTCCTTTTCACCCTCTCCAGTCTGCGATGTTATTTTTTTCTTCCTTTGAGATTTTTGCCATAGAGCACATATACTTGCCAGAGAGACAGAGAGAGAGAAAGGGAGAAATCAGGGAAGAAGGCTATGCCACAATCCCTTCGCCTTCATTTGCCGCTCAGAATTTGGAATACGCATGCACCCAAGATGAGTTTCAAGCCACCAGGTCCAGGACTCGTGCCTCAGTTGGTCACGTGGGAATCCAGTGCTTTAACCACTGCTACCTGCTAGCCCCTGTGATATTACTTCACCCTCCATGCTTGCTGTAATTATCATTGGTATGCTAACAAGTCTCAAATTTTGCATCCCAGGATTCTTTTTCTGAACCCCAGGTCTATCTCTTGGGTATAAGATATCCATGTTTCTGGGTTCAGGAGCACTTGGTCTAATTTGATCTTGATGATCATAGAAGAGGGTGGAAGAGGGATCTGTAGAAGAAGGAAAAAAGAGACGAATCTCAGAACATTTATGAAAATGTTAAAGATATTTTGTACTAGTTAAAAACAAACCAATTGAACTAAAATGATTTGCATCTCTGATCATTTGGAAGGGAAGTATAACCTCTTGGGCCTTCAGGAAACAATACTTATAGTGTCATGAAGATTTAAATGTTTTCTGATTTTAAACTTCTAGAATCAACCTATGAACAATGGAAAATATTTAACAAGTATAGAGGGACAAAGTGTATGTATCTCTGCCTCAACATTATAAAAATAATAGTACAACTGCCAAGTAGCTAGAAAGTAGAGATGGGAAGGTGTGAGGAAGAGCTGAAGGGATTTTAATGCCTCATCATACAAAATAGGTATCAATAGAGGTCCATCCTCTGTGATTAATGCAATGACATTAAAACAAAGCTTCATCTTGCTACTTAACGTTTCAGGGGTAACAAGACAGGAGAAAAATATATTAGGAGGTCACTAAACAAGTGAAGAATTAGCTGTGCAAGCATATTACATAGAAAGAAAGAGGCTAATTTCCAGAAGAGTTGGCTTCTCCAAGTGCATCCATTTTATGTTCAGTGATCACATCTCCCCATCCAGTCAATCTGTGTTTTAGAGAATGGAAATCCATTGCCAGTCCTAAAGTTATCCCGATTGGCCTAAACCAATCAGTATATTCCATCTATCTCATCATCATAGGCCAATGATACATAAGGAGTCTTTGCTCAGGATTCTGGAAAGAAACAATTCTTACTTTCTGAGAAGGGTCTCAGAAAGAAGTTCCTCTCCTCTGGACATTGAAGGGTAAGGATGCTTTATCTTAAAATGCTGCAACCATCTTTGCCCGCCTAGAGAAGGCCGATCTGGGGTGAAAACAACACGGAAGTAGAATGAGCCAGAGAATTTCTGATAAACAGAACCAAAGTCCTAATGCTATTGTCATAAGCTGGATCAAACTGGATCTAAAGCTATCAACAACCCTTGAACTATTCAGTTATGTGAAGCAACACATTTTCTGATTGCCTACCCAATGTCCTTCATTTTCTTCTAAGGGAAGTAAAATCCCAATATTATTCAAGAGTATATTGCTACATTCTAAGCCTCATAGCACTTGGCTGAGGTCTGACTAATGAAATTTGAGCAGACTTTTTCCAGGTTCCTCGGATGGATAGAGCATGCTATATTTATGGTGTTCTTTTAATCCTGCCTGCTGTGGAGAATGAGGAGTTCCAGCAGTACACATTCTGAGACCTCAAAAATGCAAGTGGTGAGGGAAAAGAAAAATTTAGAACCTAGGTCCCTGAAAGACCTTCTATAGCAAAGACTGTATATTTTCAGACTTCTTTTATCTCAGAAAATAAGTGATAAAATGTTCAAGTGACTATTAATTTGTGTTTCCCATTAAATGCAAGAAATCTGCTCTTCACCAATGCAGCTGGATTGTCCATAATTTTCAAAATGAAATAGTCTTGATGGGTAAACCCAAATAAAGGGTTGCCTCTGAAGACAGCATATGTTTGGGTGGTAAAAACAGAAGGTGACTTTTTGTTTTTCCTAAAAATGCTTCATTATTAGATTTTTAAAAAGTTTGATGTGGAGAACAAAATATAAAGACAATGCAATTAGCCAGTAAGAAGTAAATCATTGAAATACATGGTTTGTAGTAGGTTTAGGGATGCTGCAAATGGGAGAGTAATGTTATATAGGAATCCTGGACTGTCCTCTATCTTAAGGGTAGTTTAAATTATGAAAGGAATCACTGGAAAGCATAGTATATGTGCACACACAAACATGCACACACACACACACACACACACACACACACACACATCTAAATCTGGTCTCATAGACTAAGTGCTGTGGGGAAAGAGACACAAAATATTATTAAGAGAGGCAAGTAGAATGTCTAACAGCACATTTACTGACATAACTTATCGAATTGCTTATGTTACAGAATTAAAAATCATGAAGAGTTCTACAAAATAATGGTAATAGTCTCTGGGTGACAGAATCATGGTTCATACTTGCTTTTTTTCTTTATATTTTTCAGCATTTGTCAAATACTCTACACTGAGTATGTCTTACTTTATAATAAAACTATAGCAATATACTTTCTTTAAATATTTGTTGAATATTTTTAACTGAAAAAAAAAATCCTGAGCATTGATAATGTAGCTATTTAGTAGCAACAGAATTTTTTTTGGGGGGGGAGGGGAGAGGTTTTTTCGCTGTAGGGCACGTGCGCTCGCCAGACAGACAGACAGAGACAGAGAGACAGAAAGCGAGAAATCACCCCCCAGGAGGAATGGTCACACCGCAATCCCTTCTCCTCCATTCTCCTCTCGGGATCTTGGGCATGCACACACACACGCCCGGGGTGAGTTTTAAGTCACCGGGTCCGGGACGCGAACCGCGGTCGACTACGTGGGAGTCCAGCGACATAGCCATTACACTAACTGCGGATTCCCAGCAACAGAATTTTTCAGCTGGTGTCAGCTGTGTTGAGGGGAGACCCGAACAAGGAGGTGATCAGAACAACAGTCTAGTTGGAGGAGAAAGGATTGTGGTGTGGCCATCCCCCCTGGGGGTTGATTTCTCGCTTTCTGTCTCTCTTTGTCTTTCTGGGCTGGCCTCCCAGTCCTGAGGTTCCAAAGGTCACACTCACAGGTGTGATGACTCACCTCCACGCATGGCAGCGGGGACTCAGGCATCCAGGTTCTGTTCCAGTTTCTTTCATCCTCTATCCTGGAATGAAGCCAACAGAGTAAAATGAAGAAAAGAGAAGAGCATGTGATAGGGCATGAGGCGGCACATGCTCAGGGTGAGTGCCCTCCTGCACACTCAGGTGATAACAAAGCCTGGCTTTGTGTGAATTTTACAACTTCCAGTATCTTTCTGATCCAGAAGGCAGCCCAGGTCATAAAGTACTTTAAGTAGAGAAAATGGAAGACGGTACAAAGTTGATGTAGATACATAGCGTTTCTCATGTTGGCATCAGTAAATATGATAAATCCATACTGAGGGCATAAAGTCAAAGAGACACCTTTGAAATGAGTTAGTCAATTAATTTTTAAAGAGAGAGAGAAAGCAAAAAATAAAAGGCATGATCTTAGCAGAGGGAGGCAAAACAAAACTCAAACAAAAAGGTGAACAATTATTTTGCAAATAAACTGGAAATTCAATAGCCGTTTTCTCAGATTCAGCTTATAGCCTTTAAAAAAAATGAGATAGTTGTGCTGACCCTATGGCACAGTGGTTCAGTGTTGTGTGTAGGGAGCTGCCACAGTGAACTGTAGTTCAAATCCCAGCCCTGGTGGCTTGGAAAACATGCCAGGTGCATGTGTATCCTAACAGCAAGGATAGATAAATGGAGGAAAAAGAATAGTGGTGTGGCCATGCCCCACTGGGGATTGCTTTTTCTCTGTCTCTCCCTTCCTCACTCTAGTGAGCACACCCACCCTTTGGCAGCAAAAAATAAAATAAAATAAAATAAAATAAAAAAGAAGATAGTTGTATAAGATCAGTTGTTTAGGGACCAGCAGTTAGCGTAATGACTATGTCATTGGACTCCCACGTAATCGACTGCGGTTTGTGTCCCAGACGTGGTGGCTTAAACTCATGCCAGGCGCGTGTGCGTTCATGCCCAAGATCCCGAGAGGAGAATGGAGGAGAAGGGATTGTGGCGTGGCCATCCCCCCTGGGGGGTGATTTCTCGCTTTCTGTCTCTCTGTCTCTCTCTGTCTTTCTGGCGAACACACGTGCCCTATAGCAAGAACCTCTCCAGCAGTTCTAGGAAAAAACGATTCACACTTAGTTCATTAATAGATTAGATCTTTTGCTTGCATTTGTACCATGCAGTTTAAAACAGGCATTTTTTAACAAGATAAAAAGCAATAACTTGTCATTCTAGCTCTAACTTTTTCCAATTAAAGCACAATAATACTGTTCCTTCTCTAAAATTCAATCATATCTCAACTCTTTCACATTGCCTACTGCAGTGGGACCCATGAGATCAAGAGGGTCTGGAGTTTTTAATTCAACATTCCTTTTCTTTATAGACTTTTTTTCTTCCTTTTTTCTAATAATTACTATAATAAAAATAACAATAAGATAAAATGTAATCTATTTATCTGACCCCTTAGGGATAATAACTAAGATATTACTGGTCATTTAAATTTTTTTTGAAGTTTTTGCCATAGGGTGTGTGTGCTTGCCAAAGAGAGACAGACAGACAGACAGACAAAGATAGAAAGAAGGAAAGTGATAAATCACACCCCCCCAGGGGGAATGGCGAATGGCCATGCTGCAATCCCTTCCCCTCCATCCCCTTCTGGGAATTTTGTGTGTACACAGACACACACACATACACATAAACACACACACACACAGAGTATGATTTTCAAGCTGCTGGGTTCTGGATTCATGCTGAATCATGGATATATATATATATATGAGAAAACTCTTGGGCCGGCTGGTGACATAGAGGCAAAGGCAGCTGGATCCCATGTGGCTGACCACACAGTTCTAGTCCTGGATCCAGTAGCTTGAGAAACATGCCAGACGCTCATGTGTGCACACCCCAAATCCTGAAAGGTGGGAGAAATGGAGAAGGAACTGCAGCATCATCATTGTCCATAGGAGTACCTTTTTACTTTTCTTCTCTTTCTCTTTGTCTCTTTCCAGTGAGCACATGCACACTCTAGCAAACAAAATAATAAAATAAAATATAAAATAGGAAAGAAAAAGAGCTAACTTTTTAATATTTCTGAGTAGCCTCAGGCTACCTGGGACAGCATCGGGCAAATAGAACCTACTGTTTCTGTTCGAAGAGTCAGTAGACAAATCCATGAGTTCTGCACACCCACTAAAAATACCTCACCCCCTGATGTATAAGCCTCCCTTCCTTGAGGCCCCCCATACATGATGGACCCATAAGAAACTAATAATATTAACCAGAGGGCCTACAAGGTTGAGAGTAAAGTGGGGTAAAATGTATTTTCACTTGCGTGAGTTCAATTTCACATCTTAGTAGGAACCTAGAAGGAGAAAAACAATAGCATTGTAAATAGCAAGGACAATTCTTTCCTTGTAGCATCCAGGGACTATATACCCTAGAATTAGCACATTCCCTCATCCACTTCAATTTTTGTTTATCATCTAAAATCAGCATCTCACTGTGCTAAGTAAGACTGTAGTATCTTGGGAAATGCATCTTTCATATAACCTGTCCCCTAAGTACAAACAAACAATATTCTTTGTGAGTCAGCTAAAAAATAGCCATTCATTCAAAGCTGGTAAAGAAATCAACCAAGTGAGATTTATTCTGAAATGACATCACGATTTCTAATGTTGTCCTTTATAAAGAAATCCCTTTATACTATGTTTTTTGTCCATATGTTGTTTTCACCTTTCAATTAACTTTTGAGATCAAGTCTAAGAAGCAACTGCACTGTAAACATCTGCAGAGGCTGAGAAGAGTGATGTGCTGTGTGTGTGTGTGAGTGTGTGTGTGTGTTGATAGGATGAGAATGTATCTTTAGGCAGAATGGAAACTCACCATCCATCACAGAACTTCCCATTTTGCCACTTTCCCTGCCTTTGTAGTTAATAAAATAGATTTCACTGTCATTGTTGAGGTCCCTGCTCCAAAAGAATGAATTTTTCTTTAGATCGCGCTCAAGTTTATTTCAAAAAGAAACTGAGATCTGAACTGGGAGCAAGGAGTGCTAAGGCATAAATTCATGGTACTGTGACTACCAGAGAATGGTGGAGTCAGTGAAAGAAACCAGAGATATACACACGGCACTAATGTCTTGGGAAGTACTTGTGTGTTCCTTCAATCACAGAAATTGAATCTATACAGAGCATGTAAGTTATTAGCTATGTAACACTATAAACTACTTCCCCTCATCTCTAACACAGGTATAAGCCCAGTAATTACTAATAGCTATAGTCTTATTTAGTCTTATTTATATTAATAGTTAAAAGCTTGGGACCAGCAGCTGGTATAGTGGCTATATCGTTGGACTCGCATGTAGTTGACCATGGTTCGAGTCCCAGACCTAGTGACTTAAATTCAAGCTGGGCACATGTGGTTGCATGCCCAAGATCCTGAGAGGAGAATGGAAGAGAAGGGATTGTGGCATGGTGATTTCTTGCTTTCTGCTCTCTGTCTTTCTGGAGAGTGCATGCCCCCTATAGCAAAAAAAAAAAAAAAAAAAGCAAAATCCTACCCCTCCCCCCCAAAAAAGGTGACTTTATTCTAATAGTTGAACTTAAAAGATACCGGAAATGGACTGTGAAGCAAAAGAAGTAAAACAGTTTGGTGGCGGGGGCGGGGAAGGGGAAGACCAGTGAATCCATGCAACCTTTTAAGAAAGGATGGGGCACAAAATTCATTTGGGACCAGTAGATAGTGTAATGGTTATGTTTCTGGACTCCCACATGGCCAACTACAGTTTGAATCCAGGACTCAATGGCTTGAGGCTTATGCCAGGCACACGTGTATGCATGCCCAACATCTCCAGAGGAGAACAGAGGAGAAGGAATTGTGGTGTGGCCTTCCTCCCTGGGGGGTAATTTCTCGCTTTTCTGTCTCTGTCTTTCCGGCCAGTGCACATGCCCTACAGTAAAAATATCTGAAAAACAAACAAACAGAAAGGATTGATTGTAACTCCAATTGTTGCTCGAAGAACCCAAAAAGATTCCAAGCAGACACACCCTGAAGGAAGGAGAGAAACTAGCAAGAACTAATAACATACCAAAACTGTCACAAGTGACTCTTTGGTTGCATTACCCCGTCATGCTGTCTAATAGAACTCTTCACAGCCCATTGGAGAGAACCCACTGAAATAAAATTCTTTTCAGGATACACAGAACAGTGAAAACGGCTCCATCACATACCCGTCTGCCACCTAGACCTTGGAAATGAAAATATAAATCAAAATGTAAAATCACTACACCTTTGAATTAATTTATTTTGTCTTTTGATGACTATAATGGAAAATGAAGAGCTCTGTCTTTCACTCTATTATACCTGAGCCTGGATACTGGCTTTAGCATTTGGTAAGTGATCCAGAGCCTCACCTCTCTGAACTTCTCCTTACTTGAATGACAGACACATAGAGTCACCTCATTCACAAGAGTGTGGCAAGGTTTAAGTGAGATGATGTGTGAAAATTGCCAAGCCCGGAGCCCTGCACCTCATTTTAATTATTTTTTTTTAATTTTTATTTTATTTTTATTTTATTTCATTTGAAGTCCTTTTATATATTCAATGACATTATTTATGTTGCAAAGTGAATATTCCAACATGTGTACATTTCTCTCCAGTCCAGTTCTAACTTTCTCCCTGCAAATATAGCTTTGCAATTAGCAAGTTTTCAATTTGGCAGATCATAACCAAGAATAATCATTTGGATGATTCCATACATTTTGCTCCAAATTATGCATTTAATTATTTTATGTAGTTGGGGGATAAAAATGCTAACAAGAAAGGTAAGTTTTTAAAATGTTGTTACCAGATTTCAAACATAAAAATAGATGGGAAAATTGTATTGTGGCTTTATGAGGATAATTTTTAAGGTCGCATTGTGATTCCATGGTGACATGATAGAATCTTCTGGGTGCAGGAATTCAATACGAGGAAAGTTAAGTTCTATGGCTCATTCAGGGGATTTCGGCTATTAGGATATATACTACCTTACTTAGCAGGTGGTTCTGGCCCTGAGAAGCTACTCCTGCCTCTCTTTTCTGACCTTAGAGCTCTAATCTATAAAGTGAGAGTATCGTCCAAGATCTCTGATTTCCTTCTGCTTCTCACATTCTAGGATTCTATGTCTCTAGCAGAATTGGGTCCCAGAGATTCTATTAATAAATGTATGACCACATTAAAATAATTAGCTTTTGAGCATTCCCCCTCAACTTGGAAGGGGAGATAGTTTCCTCTCAGTAATGCTTGAGATTGCAGAGTGCAGGATCAAGAGAAAACATAGGTGAGGGTAATAAAAAGGACACGAAGATTTTGGAAGACTGTTGGAGGGCCGAGAGGCTGAAGGAAGCACATGCAGACTGAAAGACTTGTAGGAAAAGCCAAAAACAAGAGTGGAAAATTTCCTGGTTACTGTTTTCCCTTCATGTTTTGAGACATATTTACAAAGGATTTGGTTATTTTGAAAATGTCTAAATTACTAGACTTTGTTCTTTTGATAAAAACACCATTCCTAGGGGCTATCAAGTGGTGTGGTAGTTAAGGACACTGGATTCCCACATAACCAACTGTGGTTTGAGTCCTGGACCTGGCAGCTTGCTTTCTCACTTTCTCACTTTCCCATTCTCCCTCTCTCTTTTTGTCTCTGTCTGGTCAAATTTAAAAAATAAAACAAAAACACTATTCCTAGAACAGCCAGGTGGACTGTGACATCATCGGTGTCCCTGATGGTTGAGAGATGACAGTCACCCATGCAGTCAAGCTTACTCCCTTTTCACATAGGTACACTTCTTTCCCCACTCCCCACCACACATACACCCTAAAGAAATCTCTTACATTAGACTATTGAACATATCCCTAAGGTGGTTATTTAACACCTTTTACTTGGAAACACCTGAGATAATAAATGTGTAGGAATTTTCTTTTCTTCCATAGTTCACAATTTTCTTCAGCTAGAACATTCACCCTTTGCACACATACATATATATATAAGCAACGAGCAGATTGTGTTTTTCACTCTTCTGAGATTTGGTTCCTCTTTCATTTTTCCCTTTGTATTTCAACTCGTCTTCATGCTTTCCATTAAAATAGGAAGATCATTTTATGTAAATAGATAGGTAGATAGATAATTGACCATAGATTTCTTCCCTCACTTCTCCCATCCAGCTAACTCTAGGACAATTTTCAAATACAACTCGGGCTTTGTCTCTCCAGAAATCTTTCTTGGCTTCTCTTTAACTGGGTAATACCTTGTGCAAAGCCCAATTAAATCGCTTATCACATTGTATTGAAATCATTCAATCAAGTGATTGCCTGTCCTCCATGCGAGCACTATGGCTCATTCTCCTGCTTTTCCACAATGCTGAGCACCACACCTGCCACAGAGCAGGGCTCCAGACAGTATTGCCATGCTGAGCCATCTATGAGCAGAACATTTTGAATCAAAAACTCCCTTATGGTCTGTTTTCCTATGCTAAAGCCTAAAGGGAAGTCCTTCTCTAGGTTCCCAAGGGAACTGAAATCGATGTACCAATGACTAAAGGAGAAATGAATATACTAAAAATATCATGTTGTAAAGTAAAATAAAGTCACCATGTCAAGTGTTCACATTATACCTGCTGCCTTTTCTTTCTTTTGAGAGAATGTTTTAAGCATCTCATAAAATAGTGGGTTTTTGATCATTAAAAAGCTTACTCATAGGTCCTAATAATAATTATATATATATATATACACACACACACACACATACATATTCATATATACATACGCATGTATGTATATGTGTATATATGGATATGTGTATGTGCGTGTATATATGTATATATATTTATTTTTATATCACTCTGAGGTGTATCTCTACCTATGATCATCTGTCTTCTTTTCATTTATTCCTTCAATTTTTAAAATTTATTTATCTTTGTTATAGAGCACATGTGCTCACTGGATACAGAGACAGAGAGAAGGAGAGGGAAAGTGAGAAAGCATCTCTCTGAGAGATGGGCATGCTGCAATCCCCTCTCATTCATTTTCTCTAACTCATTGTATCTTCCAAGACATCATTAATCTATTCTGTTGCCTCCATGATACAATCACCAGGAACCCATCATCGCCCACAAGACTGTACCTGGGACACCATGAAGGAATTATGTTTTCAGTTACAATTCAGGTGATACAATCAAGTCCAACACATGCATTTCTAAGGAATGTAGAGTTTTGAACATGCACACACACACACCGAGCATGTTTTTCAAGCTGCCAAATCTGTGACTTGAACTGCATAGTTGGCCATGTGGGATCCGGCCACCTTAACCTTCACACCGTCTGCTGGATCTCTTCAAACATTTTTTACTGAGTGCACATAACAATGTGCCAGACACCATCTAAGGCCCTGGGGGTTCTGTGAGGACTAAGAGAGCCAGGACAGGCTTTTTCTCACAGAATACACAGTTTAGCAAGAAAAATAGACAACTTAAAAAGCAAGCAAACAAATAAATGCAATCAACCTGTGCAAGTGATATGTTGGCACTAGCAAGGTGCTATCATGGAGAAATATTTGGAATACATGTCAGGAAGAGGCATGAAAGAGGAGATCTAGAGGAAGGAAAGGGATAGATCCGTGAAAAGTTGGGGGAGAGTTCTTTAAAGCAATGGTGCTGCAGGTACCAAGAGCCTAAGGCAGAGAGAGTGAGTATTTGAGGAAGTGGAAGAAGGTTCATGTGGCCGCAGCAGGGTTCCATAGGGAAATAGTCACTAGAAGTATAGAAGAATTTATATTTTGCTCAAAGTGCGATGGAAAGTCATTGAAGCATTTGAAGAAGGGTGTGCTTCTTTTCAAAGATCACTGTGGTTGCTGTGAGAGAACAGTTTGAGGGGGTGAATGAATGAAAAATGTGAAAGCCAATATGAAATTTCTCAAGAAGCTGAGCAAGAGATGATGGTGGTTTAGATAAGGATGGTGGTAGTAGAGCTGGGAAGATGTGGGCGTACTTGAGAAATATTTTGAAAGTAGAGATTCTGAGACTTCTTGTTTCATCTTTTGGCTGAAAATCTTTTCATGGCCCCTCTTATCACTCAGTGTGTACCAAAGATCCTATAGAATCTGGCCCTTTCCTCGTCACCCTGGCCCATCTTCTACTGACCTCTTACCCAGTCATTCTCTTCCAACCACACTGACCTCCTTCCTGTTCCTTGAATATTAGACCCTCTCTCTCAGCTTTTCTGTTCTCTCTGCATGAAATAATTTTCCCTAGGATCTGGGATGTCTTCATAATTCAGCTCCTCCACTCTTTAAATCTTTAACTCCTTATATTTCTGCAACCATTTTCTTTAAAATTGCATGCCTTCCCCTTTGGGGCCATCAGGTGGCAATAATAGTTAAGGTGTTGGACTCCCATATGGTTTACAATATTTCAAGTCCCAGATCCAGAGATTTGAAACATGCTGGGTGCATGTGTGTATGTGCTCAAAATCCCTAGAGGAGAATGGAGGAGAAGGGATTGCAGCATGGCCTTTCTCCCATGGGGTTATTTCTCACTTTCTCTCTGCTGAGCTCATGCACCCTATAGCAAAAATTTCTCTCTAAAAAAAAAAAAAATTACATGGCCCCAGCCAAGCAATTCCTATAACCCTTCCTGCTTTTGTGTTCTTCTCAGCATTTACCTCTTTCTAACCTGTTGTTTTGTCATTTAGGGTTTATTATTAGTATTATTATTATTTTGCATATTGTCTGACTCTCCACACTGCAACAAGGGAAGTTACCATGAGATCAGCAGGATGTACAACTGAGTCTGATACACGGTAGGGACTTGGCAGACACAGTTTTATGAATGTGGACTTCATGAAAGGAATGAAGATGGTTCCCAGGTTTCAGATAAAAACAATTGGATAATGTTGCTAATGAGATGGCAAAAGCTGGGGGAAGAAAGTTTTTATACTGTGAAAGAATAAAAAGAAATTCAACTCTCGTTTCATTCTATGATAAAGTCAGTGGTTAGAATAAGTTGGAGTTACACTTGTTTTGAGAAGGTAAGAAATACTGATTTTGAGGAAACTGTGAAGGACCTAAGTAGAACAGCTACAGAGATCATTGCACGCTCACTCTCTTTATTTTCTCTCTTCCTCTCTCCACCATCTTCTCTCTTCCTTCACACATTTATGCATCTTCCTCATTCTTCAGCAACATCCAGCTTGCTTCACGCTGAACCCTGCATCCCATTTCTGCTCTTGTTGTCCGCCAGTACCTCTTGCAGTTGCTCATACATGTCACTGTAATCTGACTTCTAAGCCCCTTGCAAACAAAAACAATGACTTTATCAGAGAACAAAGTCCTTCTACTAATCTTTTTCAACGCACACTTTGAAACTACTCATGCACTTCTAACTACGTGAACCACCCTCTGAGCTCAGACACCTAAATCAAGCACATACCCATCTCCACATCCTTGTTCAAACCTTTCCCTCCTTAGCAGGCCCACTTCATTCTTCTCTGTTATTAAACATGAAGTTTAAGCTGCAGTGACATGGAATAGCTAGTACTAGTCTTTGGTGAGTAAAACAAATGCCAGCATTTCACTGCAGAGCCATGAACTAATAAAGATGCATTCTTAATTACTCCCTTCACACTTTCATCCTGATGCTAAGCATCCTGCTTTGGACTGGTCTGCTAGAATAGAATTCTTTTAATATTCTGTTTGAATAACATACTGTTGTGGTGAAGATTAAATAGGATAATACAGGCAGACCAATTAGAATAGTACCTAGCATCTAATAGATACTCAATTAATAGTAACAGATTTAAGTTGTAAAAGCTTCTCCCCAACTCTTATTTTATTGGGAGATCATAAAAAGAGAAATCTCCCAAAAGACTCCTCAAAACCTGGGTGTGGTTTCCCCCTTTAGAAGAATTTCATTGTCATTTCATACCTTAGAGTCCATTAATTTTCAAGTGTTTTCAGAGCCAGAAACTCTTGAAAAGAATTAAACTTTAAAAAGTTAAGCTTCAGGGACCAGCAGTTAGCATAATGACTATGTCACTGGACTCCCATGTAGTCAACCACTGTTCAAGTCCTGGACCTGGTGGCTTAAATTCATGCCAGGCACATGTGAGTACGTGCCCAAGATCCCGAGAGGGGAATGGAAGAGAAGGGATTGCGGTGGGCCATCCTCCCTGGGGGGGTGATTTCTTGTTTTCTGTCTCTTTGTCTCTCTCTGTCTTTCTGGTGAGTGCACGTGCCCTATAGCAAAAACCTCTAAAAAAAAAAAAAAAGTAAACTTTACCCAAAAACTGGGAACTGATTCACCACCGAGAGGGGAATGGAAGAGAAGGGATTGCGGTGGGCCATCCTCCCTGGGGGGGTGATTTCTTGTTTTCTGTCTCTTTGTCTCTCTCTGTCTTTCTGGTGAGTGCACGTGCCCTATAGCAAAAACCTCTAAAAAAAAAAAAAAGTTAAGCTTCACACAATACTGTGAGACTGATTCACAATGATGGATTTTAGCATTTCCTATATCATAGTTTCTTAATTACAGGTGAATTGTGATAAGTAGAAGATGAGACTGTGAGCTCTGATAAAAACGCATTTGAGATCATTTATCTATTTTTTTTTTCATTTTCTTTTTCTTACAGGACATTAAGATCTGGAGAGGAAAAAAAGCAATGTAGGTGAACCAAAATAGGTAAACTATGGATCTCCATGACCTAATTAGCAGAGGACTAACTTTCAGAACATGTGTGTGGGGGAGGGTGGTCTGTCACAGCTCTTCCATGCTTGAATTCTGACTTCCATTCTAGCTACCTCTCATTTAGGACCCTAGCAAGAAATTCTACTATTATCTCCACAGTTAGTCTGACTTTTTAAGTGCCATTTTTAGGATTCTTACTTCTGTTCAAAATTAGAAAAATGGAAACTAGAATTCTTTCATTCATGAAAGATTTATGGACTCCCGGCTATGAGTCTAGCACTTTGCTGGCACTGGAGATATAGTGGACTGAGAAATGCACTTGACTTCTGCTCTCCCGGGGTTTACAGTCTTGGAGGAGAGCAGTAATCATATGATGGCACAAATAAAGATACAAAAACAAATGCCAAATATCAAGTACAGGAAACCATAAAAGAGCATAATTTAATTCCAGTTACAGCTTTAAAAAAGGCTTTTCTAAGGACTGAAGTCCCCATTGATATTTAAAGAATACATAATAATTAACAAAGCATGGAGAAATGATGCCCATTATAGAGACTAAAACACATGACCACCAGGCCAGGTTGTCCCTGGCAAATCATTGATTTTAAACTGTGAATTAGAGGAAATGAGTATTTCAGAGTAATCAGTTATATTACTAGAGCCAGAGAGATGAACCTGGCCCTGCTGCCTATTTTTGTATAGCTCCTGAAATAAGATTAATTTCTACTTTTTAAATAGGAAAAAAAATCTAAAAGAGCATGAATATTATATAAAATGTGGGCAAATTTATGTGCCCATAAAGGAAATTTCATTGCAACACAGAGGTAGCCATTCCTTTGCCTACAGACTATGGCTCTTTTCATGCTCCAGCAGTAAAACTGAGTTCCTGCAGGGCAGGCAGGTAAAGCCTAAAATATTTTCTACCTGGCCCTTTACAGAAAGAGTTTACTAACCTCTGGATTATAGTAAAGTGTTATTTATTTATTTATTTATTTATTTATTTAGAGAAGATAAAATTGTCAGTGTGGAGGGTGTTACTTGAAGGAAGGCTTTACATGTTTAGAGCAGCAGAATTATGTCAACTCCAGGAAATGTGCCTTCAACACTGGTAAAAATGATTGGCCTGCTCTCTGGCCTCAGGTGTTCCACAGGTGTCCCTGAGAGATAACGGAGACTTCAATGGAAGCCTTGAGATAAGTCTGTCCCCGAATTGTTGAGTCATCTCAAGACCTCTGGGGTTCCCAGTGGAAGTCCAAGACATTGTGAAGCAGAAGCAAGCTTCCCCCTGACTTCCTGACCCACAGAATCATGGGCATTATAAAATGGCTGGTGGTATTTCATGCCACTAGCTTGCAAAGAGACAGGAAATTGGGGCACAAAGCAATAGATAACCAGGGCAAGAGACTAAAACACTAGAGCCTAGGTTTTCTAAAACTCATTTTTGTCAATTCTCTCTTAAAAATTAAAAAAAAAATTTAGAATAGTCTCTGGTAATATTTAACCCAACTCTACATTGGACTCTTTCCAGACCATACCCAAGCCCCACCCCCAGTTCTGTTGCAATGCCCTTACAAGTCAATTCTTTTATACAACCTATAAACTCAGAATATAACCTGAGAGGGCATTTGAACAAGACATTGTAACAGAATCTGTAATTTTAACTTTCTTCTTCTCAGAGATATATGGCTTTTAAAAGGGGGAAGAGGACCTGGCAAGCCAAAATCACTGTTAGTTGCTACAGAAGATTAAAAAAAGAAATGCAGATCTAGCTTTACCTAGTTGCAGGAAAACTTGATAAAAGTGAACACCTGTTCACAAATCATCACCTTTCTCACAAACCCAGGCATGATTTACAATTCAATCTGCATGCAAATTTGAACAAAATACTGCTTTTTCTTTTTCTTCTTCTTTTTTTTTTAACTCATCATAACCTGTTTTCTCAGAAGCAGATCCCTCCTGAGATAAGCAGAAAGTTTGACGTCAATGTTAAGGTTTCCCCAAGTGCTGGTAGGGTGTCTTCTGCCAACCATAAATTACTTTGCCCACTACTTGCCAGGCCCATCCTTCTTGCCCTGAGACCACAAAACTAAGAGAAAGAAGAAGAGGGCAACTGTCTCTCCTCTTTCATCCTTGGCCTCCAGCTTTTCAAACTTTTTATTTATAAAAAAGAATAAGTAGATTGTATGAGTCCTGGTAAAGCCCCTTTTTCTACCAGGAGGGAGTGATCCTCTCAAAGGAGACAGCAACTTTCTCTGCTTTGGATAGAATCTTCTGTTGCTCCTTTAAGCATTATTTGATTTAAATATAATAGTGAGCCTTCCAGACCAAATACTTTTCATGTCTAAGAGCAGCTTGATTCCAATTTATTCCTAAAGTCCTACTTTTATGAGATAGCCTGTTTAGTGGTCTAATGGGTTTCTGATGTGTATAGCAAATTTTACTGAGTTGTAGATTGGGGAGGTATGTGAAAGGGTTTTAAAAATCTTGAAGATCCACATTAGAGAAAAAAGGGGTTGACTGTATGCCACTAACACTTTTGAGCACTCGTCATGTTCCAGGCCACTTCACAAAGGACAGTTGTTTGTTTAATTCTCTTGACAACCTTATGAGGTTGAAAGTAAAATCTGTCACTATTCTACAGATGAAGAAACTGAGGTTTGGAGATCTTTAGTGACTTTCACATGGTCACACCACTAGGTAGTAGCAAAGCTGAGATCCAAGCCAAGCCAAACAGCTCCAGAGGCAGCACTTAATAGAATCCCACTTGACTCCAATGTGGAGCCAAGTTTAAGAACCAACAGGTAAAGTCTTCCAGGTTTCATTCTGTTCTAACCAGGCAACAGATCAGCTACACACAACACACTTTTGTAGGATGTCTGATCTCAGTCGATTAATCATAGTCACTGCCCACAATGTTTGCAATTTTCCTTTTGACTGTCTGGATATTGTTGTTTTTCCAAATCCTTGAAAAAGTGCTGAGCACCTAAAAATATCCCAGTGAGCTATGGAATAATTTGAACTTGCTTAAAAGGAAATGCACTGTGATTAGGATATCAAAAGTGGGGACTTCCCAGAATTGCAGTGGAAAGATATGGTTTGTCATCTTTAATCAGATTTATTGGTCAGACTCCTTTCCACTCTGGGCTATTTACCCCATTAATGGTTTTTAAACTTCATACTTCAAAGATGCTTGTGGAACTGCACAGGTTGGACTACGGACAGAGGAGGAGTAAGCCAAATTCAGATTCCCCTGTCCCTGCAGAAAACAGAACACTCCCACTGTTATTATTTTATATATTAGGGCTCTAACTACATTGTCATGTGAAGAAATCATGAAATGTTGCTTTTGTGTAGCCACCACCAAAAGAGGCTCCTTCCCCTCTGCACAATCTTTTTTCCCCCTCCATAATGTTCCTTAATTTTTCTTTGGAAAACTATTCCCATCTGCACTTTTCAAGATCTTGGTAGGGGTGTCCATCAAAAAGCCCCAAGGACTCTGGACTTAGGGGTGCTTCTGTGGCCCAAATCAGGTCAAGCAGATTCCCTATGAGCATGAGTTTAACGTATAGGAGCTAAGAACAAAACAAAATTGGAAAAAGACATCTGAAAAGACTGGTGCTATTGACTGTAGTGTGTCCCTTTGATTCATTCATTGACACTTTAATCAGCCATGTGACTGTATTTAGAGACAAGGCTCATAAGGAGTAACTAAGGTTAAATGAGACCATGAGGTGGGCCCTGATCCAATAGGGCTGGTATTCTTATAAGAAAAGGAGGAGACACCAGGAGTATGCACACAGAGAAATGATTACGTGTGGACACAACAAGAAGGCAGTCTTTTTCAAGCCAAGAAGTGAGGGCTTTACCAGAAACTACCCCTACCAGCACCTTGATCTGAGACTTCTAGCCTCCAAAAATGGGAAAGAATAAATTTCTGTTTTTTAAACTTCCAAGAAGGCTAACAAAACTGTGCTACAGAGTTTAGCTCTACAGATATCCAGATCTATCGACACAACAAGAAGGCAGTCTTTTTCAAGCCAAGAAGTGAGGGCTTACCAGAAACTACCCCTACCAGCACCTTGATCTGAGACTTCTAGCCTCCAAAAATGGGAAAGAATAAATTTCTGTTTTTTAAACTTCCAAGAAGGCTAACAAAACTGTGCTACAGAGTTTAGCTCTACAGATATCCAGATCTATCCTTCGTAAGGCCTGGTCTGTCAACTTTCTTCAGGATCCGTGAGTTACCCCAGATCTTCCCAATAAATTCCTCCTTGGCATACATTATGCAGAGTGGGCATTTGTTGCTTAAATCTAACTAACCTTGCTCAGTGCTTCTTAGAAGAAAGAAAGTCTAAACCATAGCCTGGATGGTCCTTAAAGTGCCCTCCTATTCTAGCCCTTTATGGCTTTTATATAGTAATCTCAGGACCTGAATTTGTTTTTCTACCATAACAAACTTTCACATTCACTTTGGAAAAAAAAAAAAAAAGTCAGGCATTTATCCTACAAGTTTCAAATAGCTAAATAGCTGAAAATCTGAGGATGGTTAACTCAAATTTCCAGTCTTTATAGTACTGTCAGAATATGATAGGAGTTAAGTTTGAGAAAATTGTGAAGTACTTCAGGCCAGAGCTCAAACGTCAACTTTACCACAGGTACTAGTGTTTTATCTTACAATTTGCATTATCTCTCTGACTCAGTTTTCTTGTCTGTGAATGATTTTCTTAAGATATTAAATTGTTCTTTATTCTACTCTATTTTTATCTTCCATAAACTCCAATGCACATATGCATATATGCAAGTGCACGTGCATTAATGCAAAGGCAAGTGCACAATAAGTTCTCACTCTTATGCACACACATAGATTTCCAAATCATAGCCAGGCCCTTTGTGCCTTTTTAGCCAAAAGAATATGTGCCCTCAGACATAACTTCCTGTAGGCCTTCTTTTCTCACACACCAAGTTCCTGAAGTAATTTTGCTGGGAAGAGGGGGTCCTAGAAGAAAGAAAGTTCTCCATACAGGCAAGAGAATGTATGTCTATGGGTTCTGCAAATACTGGGAACCTAGCCCAATGATTCCCAGACCATATGGATGCGAAGAGAAGGGAAGAAAAGGGCAATTGTCTCTCTGCTCTCGTCCTTGGCCTCCAGCTTCGCAGACTCTTCATTCATAAAGAGGAATAGGTGGATAGCATGAGTCCAGCTGAAGTCCTCGCAAAGAAGGATCAGGAGTCTCTCTTGTTGTGGAGGAGTCTGATCTCAGCACATACTCCCTCTCTAAGCTTTGTATACAAGGTAGCTTGCTGCCCAGTTAAGGAACCATGCAGGCATAGGCAGAGTGGGTATCAGTGGCTGTCATGGAAAACTAGGACCAAAGATTTGTTGTGTGACCCCCAAGGAAGGGGAAAAACTCCCCCACAATGTCAGAGACTGAATTTTCTGTCCTCCTGTCAAAATAGGAACTAGGAATCTAATTATATTTAACTAAAAGAAAACAATTTGACATTTTTTGCACACTCCAGTGTTTGGAATGAGATTCATGTGGGTTTGTTACATGAGGTAGGGGAGTTATCTCTCAAATTTTGCTGTATCAAATGAGAAGATCTGAAACTAAAGATGCATTACTTTCCATGTAAGAGGAAAGTGTTAATGAGCTGGGATAGTGTAGGGAGACATCACATTTGCTGATGTCTCCCATGGAGGGGCCTTGGCTATCGTGTTCCTATGGGAAGAGTTGAGAAGAAAAGAGCCAAGATAAGCTACAACTTTGTCTCTGGGGTACCTTGTGCATCGTTTCTGAAGTACTGCCTTCTGCAAATCTCTCTGTCCTTTAGGACCATTTCATTATCATCATTACCATCCTCAATGTCTTCATGGTATTTATCATCACATCATAATCATTATGTCTCCACCATCACTGTTGTCATTATCATAGCAGCTACTTATTTTATTGCAGACACTATTCCAAGCACTTAAATGTATTATTTACATACTCCACACAACAACTTTTTGAACAAACTCTTTATTTTCCACATTTCACACATGACAAAATTAAGATTTAGTGAGATAAGTAACTTGCAAAGGTAAGTGGAAGAATAGCTTTCAGTAGTATGTTTTAATTGGGCTTTATAAAGATACCATAATCATACATTTAAATATATTTTTATGAGAGGGATAGGTAGTGTTACAGCAGTGATACAACTGGACATACATGGGAAACGTCCTGAGTTCATATCCCAAAACCTTACTGAGCACCCTGGGAGCATGCTGGGTGCGTGAGTGCATGCTCATGGTCTAAGCCAGCACACTTGAGAGTGGATCACAGCTTAAAGATCATGTTAGGGGACCAGCAGTTAGCATAATGGCTATGTCACTGGGCTCCCATGTATTTGACAGCAGTTGGAGTCCCAGACCCAGTGGCTTAAACTCACGCTGGGCACATGTGCATGCATGCCCAAGATCCCGAGAGGAGAATGGAGGAGAAGGGATTGTGGCATGGCCATTCCACTTGGGAGGTGATTTCTCACTTTCTGTCTCTCTGTCTCTGTCTTTCTGGTGAACACACGCGCCCTATAGCAAAAACCTCTCAAAAAAAGAGATCATGTTAGGGGTGCCAATCTCTCTGTCTCTGTCTCTCTCTCCCATGGAAGAAATAAATAAACTTAAAGGATTGTCTAAATATATTTACACAAAACTAAAACTATATTTAATTCAGAACAAGATGTAACATACTTTACATGTAGTAATAAGCCCTTAGAAAAAAATGTAAAAAAAAATTACACATGGTGGAATTATTGCCCATGTGCTACTAACCAGTGACTGTCTAAAACTTAGGGTTAGCATAGGGTCAGCCAAGTGAGTTATGAGTCTTCATTTTTTATGTCATTTTGTAGTGCTAAATTCCTCCATGGTACTTTTCTGCTCTCCTTTTAACACTATGTCTTCTTGAAATCTTGCAGTAAACCATATAGTTCCTTTTTAGGAAACTGATAAGACATATATTTTACTATTTTTTGACTACAGAAATATTAGTTCATTATTTTGAATTGAAACATAATACACCTACCTTTCCCAGAAAGTTTAATGTCTCTGAAATTACTTACTCTAGAAAGACAAATGCCACTAACAATTTAATGCATCTATTTCTCCGATATATTTCCTTCTCCATACATATAATTACACACTAACAAAATCATAATAAATAGGTATGGTATGTAAGTGTATGTATGACATATATATTATTAGGTCATTGAGAAAGTCATGACATATTTTTCTATGCAAAAAAATGTGACATGACTTTCCAGACAATCCAATAGTTATGAAAATAGAATTATGCCACACATAGCATTTACCACTTATGTTTGTTTGTTTATAAGCCATAGAGTGTAAGGAAGGAAATTAAGGAGGAAAACAGAGAGGCAGGACATTTATGGGACACAGAAGTAGGTTATTGTCTGTTGATGAGAAGGTGTTTTGTATGCTCAACTGGACTGGTGTAAAGTGGATTCATGTTGGGTAAATTCAACTTACAAGCCAAGTGATATGTAGCAATTAAATGTATAAAATAAAAACAAAACAAAACATAAAATAAGCCAGAGGATGTGTGTGCTCACCAGAGAAAGAAAGACAAACAGAGAGAGAAAGCACCCTCTCAGTAGGGTGTAGTCATACTGCAATCCCTTTTCCTGTCAGGGTTTCAGGAACAAAGCACATGCACTCAGCATTTCTCCATCCTGTCAGGGTTTCAGGAACAAAGCACATGCACTCAGCATGTTTTCTAAGCCACGGGGGTTTGGGACTCCCTCAGGCCACCGGACCAGCTCTACCATTTTTTAAAAATGAGTAATATTATTAATAATATTGTTTGAATCCTTTCCATGAAAATACATATAAACTCATCTAATTATTTTCAATAGAAGTAGTACATCCTCGTGTTAAATAGATTCCACTTATGTAAGTATAACATAAAAAAGGTCTCATCCTATTGTAGAAGTAATTTTCCAGAAGCAACCACTGCTTACCATTTCATAATTATCCCTTTGAATATTTTAAGCATATGAAAGCGTATTTTACATCTGTTTTTAATTAGTCTTAACCAAAATGAATTACTGTGGTCCCCATTTCTTTTCTTTCCTCTCTTAATGTGGTTATCTGAACTGTCTATGACTAGTAGCCCCATAGTCTGATTTCTAAGCTATTCCCTATGTAGAAGAGTGGGTAAAAATAGAGACTCCAGCAGAAGATTCCTATTTCTTAAAAATCCAGGCCCTTTGTCTTCTAAATCTTTTTTTAAGTCATAAATAACAAGACAGTGGCTAAAACAAGAATACACAGGCTAACTAAACAAAACATACATAATTCTGAGTGTGATCGAGTTTTAAAAATAGGCCATAAACAGCTTTCCTCAACAAACTCCACCTACTTATTATCAATAATGATGAGCCCTACTCTAATTTTTACGCTTACAAGCCTGGCACAGGACAGACTTTCTAACCTGTTTATTTAACACATCTCCCATTTATCATGGGGCATCTCTGCTAATCCCAGTTATCTAAGCCAAAAGCAATTCAGAAAGCTAAATAGTTGCTGATGACCAATGAATTTTAGGGAAAAAAAATCTTAAAAATAATGTTGATTACATATCTAGTCTTTCTGTATTCCCTACAACTGTTTTTCATCTGCGGAGGAATCTCGACCATGTCAAGAGCTTAGCTCAAGACCACACAGCTTTAAGCCCCACTTAACACTGCAGCTATTCCTTTGGCCCTATGGTTCCCAGTATTATCCCTAAAAGGAATTGACTACAATGCTGTAGAGAAGATAGTGCACTTTAGGTAATAGAGAACTATCAGAAACTTTAAAGCAAGGAAATGACACATATTGGTCTGTTTTTCTTTTTTTTTTTTAAACAAACAAACATACATGGCTTTATCAACTTCAAGAAGAGATATTAAAATAACTGGAAACTAGAGGTGATGCTCAAATTCTTGGCCCAAATAAGACATGAGGCAAGCCTGAAGCAAGGATGTCCCAGTGGTATGAAGCTAGGCAGATCCTGAGAGATCAAGTCAGTAGGATTTGTTGACATTATGCTAGGTAAGAGAAAGCTAAGAGTTGAAAACAACTTTAAAGTGTGTAGCTTTTTAGCAACAGCATAAATAGAGATGATATAAATAGAGGTGTCTTGGAATGGAACTCTAATACAGGGGGAAGGATTCTCTCTCACTTTTGTCCTGAGAGAGGCCAAAACGGAGAGGGAGAATCTCACATATGCATTCCTTCCTCCCCAGCCAGAACCAAGGCATGGGGCCTACCCTGGTTAAGCAGGTCAGTAAGAGGCTTGAACCTGGGCATCCCATGTGGCTCCAGCTTGACCAGCAATGCTCTGTTACTTGCACCACTTCAGCTGGGTCTGAGGGAAGGTGAGACATGACAATGAGTTCCAGCAAGATAAAGTTGAGGTTGGTCTGTTTAGAGGATACCCTAGGTATAAACAGAGCAATAAAAATACTCCATCATAGAGACGAAGACTATGGAGGCTATCAGAGGAGAAGTCTTAGCACCAGGAGGGGATTACGTGAGAGATGTTGCCAATATATAGGGAGTGTAGGGCACTCTCTACACTTTTAGTTCCCAAGGTTACAAAACTCTTGATTTATTTGTTATTCTTGACAAAGAAGCTGACAGTGGAATCAACAAAGAAACTGGGCCCTGAGGGACTCCCGGGGCTTATGCTACTCAACTTCACTTCCTTACAAATATCCAAATGGTGCCAGGGACAAAGGCTTCCCCTTCTAAAAGGAAACCTAAGAGCCAGCTTTCCCTCTCTGCCTTCCAGATGGCATTACACATGTCGATTAGAAATGTTCAGGAAATGCTTTCCTCTTTGCAACCAAGAGAAACACTTTCCTTCTTTGGAGCCTGCTCCCACTTTCCCTTCCTCCTGAAATGGAACTTGATATGTTTTCTTCCCAAATTATCCCATGACTGGTCCCTTGCACTGTTTGTGCTCTTGATAGATTCTCTGCAATAAGCAGATAAGGATGGGGCTTAGTGACGTATATTTCTCTGCTGGTTTCCTTAGCAATGCTCTAGCAGGCTTCCAGCTCCCTTACAAACCTGCTTCTGAGTCAGCCTGCTTTCAGATACAGTCCAGACTCTGCCAGAACATCACTGTTAAAACAATAATAACTTTTTTCCTTCGTGGGACTTTACAGTTTATAACAATCTTTCGTGGTCCTCATTTTTTCTCCACAGCACGATCTCAAAGAGTAGATGTTCACAATAGCACTACTTTACAGGTACAGAAGTCAAGACTCACAAAAGTGTAATGACTTGTTAAGATTCCATGGCAATAAGTCAATAAAAGAGAACGAACTTAGAAACAGGAACTTGTGGAGTTTATTCACCTTGGGAAACAGAAGCTACCGAGTCGCAGCCAGACTTCCCCCTGCAGTCTCATAGAGGTTTTGATAGTTTATTCCAGCCATGGATGAAACAGGGGCATTCCCTGTGAGTTAAGTTTGTTTGTTTGTTTGTTTGTTTGTTTCCAAGAATTATTGACATAAAGGCAAGTTCTTCAACAGTGATAACAAAAGCCTTCTTCGTACAGCAACCAGCTTGTTTCAGGTAGGTAGTATTAATGGTCAAAATGTACCACTTTTAGAGTGTTCTTCACCTAACAGTTATACTGTGGACTCATCACAGGTATACTCCTACTTAGATTCTTCTAGCAAGGAAAAGGTCCACTGCCTCCTAAAGCACCATGTTTTTGTTTTTAAATCACCAGAGGGTATGTGTGCTCACCAGAGACTGAGACAGAGAGGGAAAAAGCATCCTCCAATGGGGCATGGTCATGCCACAATCCCCTTCCCTCCATTTCTCCTTCCTGAAGAGATCTGGGCATGTACACAGCACAGAGTGTTTTTTAAGCTCCCAGGGTTGGGATTCAAATCATGGTCAGTCATGTGGGATCTGGCTTCCTTAACCCATTAGACTACAGGGCTTAAACTATTAAGCCCTCACATTCTTAATACTTTCCCTTATATTCACTGATTCTCTGCCTTACTTTGGTTTCCAAGAAAAAAAACTAAACAAAAATTGGAGACCAGTAGATAGCATAGTGGTTACATGACTGGACTCCCACATGGCCAACCATGGTTCGAGTCTCAGACCCAGAGTCTTCAAACATGGGTGCATGCATGCCCTAAATCCTGAGAGGAGAATGGAGAAGGGATTGAGGAGTGGTCATTCCTCCGGGGGTGATTTCTCACTTTTCCTCTTCCTATCTTTATCTGTCTGTCTCTCTTTCTCTCTCCCCACCGCCCCCCGCAGGAAAGTGCACATTCTCTAAGGCAAAAACTTCTAAACATAATAAAATATGGTTTTGGGTTTTGGTTTTGAAGTCAGATAGCCTACATTTAAATACAGCTGTGGCACTTCTTGTTTGTGCAACTTGTAATGAGTTACTCAATACTTAGAGTGACAGCATCTCAGTACGTAAACAAGGGAGAATAGAAATAATAATGGGGCTAGCAGGTGGTGCAGTGATTAAGGTGTTGGACTCCTACATCGTCACAGTTTGAGTCTCAAACCTGGCAGATTGAAAATCATGCCAGGCACGTGTGCATGCATGCCCAAATCCCAGAGGAGAATGAAAGAGAAGGGATTGTGGCATGGTCATCCCCCTTGGGGAGTAACATCTCAAAAATATGCACAAACCACACCTGTCCCTGCAAAGTTAATTAAAAGATGACAATGCTCACCACTAGTGATCCCGATAATAAAATTCGATCTCTAAATAAGCCTATACATAATTGGTAAAGAGGGACCAGGAGGTGGCATAGTGGTTAAGGTGTTGGACTCCCCACATGGCTGGCCATGGATCAAGTCCCAGACCCAGCAGTTTGAAACTCATGCTGAGTGTTTGTGCATGTGCACATGTGCCAAAAAATCCTGAGAAAAGAATGGAGGAGAGCAAATTGCAACATGGTCATCCTCCCTAGGGGATGATTTCTCACTTTCTGGCTCTCTGTCTCTCTGGTAAGTGCATGCATCCTATAGCAAAAATATACTTAAAGAAAATTGATGAAAAGGTAAAATGGCATAATTTAGCCATTAAAATACGCAGCTAGGGTTTTTGAGAAATGGATTTTACTTATTCTTTGCTCTTGGGCAAATCATTTGACTTACTCCAAAATTTTCAAGTGAAACAGAGAGGCAGTGACCCAAATTTCACAACATTCGTGCAAGGATTAAGAACCAAATGTGCAAATTATTGGCAAAATGACAGTACATACAAGCATTCAATTGGTCTTAGCTGACCAAGATCATTTGATTTTTCGGCTCCAAGTGTTTTGACACTCAATTAATACTCTCAGTATAGGTAATTGGTTATAACATTTCAGCTGATGATTTTGATGGCTCCTCTAACTAGACACCCTGTTTCCAGTTTAAATTCTACTCATGTGCTCAGAATCTAAGAGAACATTAAGAGAATAATAATTATGTGCCAAAATCTATAGAAAATGGTCAAAATAATAGTTAAAGGAAAGTTGATACTTTGTTTTTATCCTCTAAAAAAAGAAAAGTAAGATTTTACCTTTTACATGAGACAAAGAAGTGAGTAAAAAATAAATACAAAGAACTACAGGAGAAAAGGAAACTTTAAATGTAAAAAGAAAAAATTGATTTAAAAACAAAACAAGTAAGGGTGATTACTATAAACAAAGATCACTTTTTGAAAAAGACTATCAGGATGATGTGATTATGGTTGAGACACTGGATTCCCACATGGCTAACAGTGGTTCAAGTCCCAGATTTGGTGGTTTGAAGGTTGTGTTGGGTGTGCATACATGATTTCTCAAAATCCCAGGAGGAGAATGGAAAAGAAGAGATTTCAGCATGGCCAACTCCCTGAGGGATGATTTCTCATTTCCTTCTCACTCTCTCTCTCTCCGGAGAGCACACATACTCTATGACAAAAATTTTAAAAGAAAGAAAGAAAGAAAAGTATGGTTAACAAACAAAAAAATTTAACTAAAATGAATAAAATTAGAAATAGGCAGAATACAGTGCACCCAAAATACTAGAAAAAAAAGTTTCAGTAAAAATTTTGCACAGGGAACCAGCAGTTAGCGTAATGGCTATGTCGCTGGACTCCCACGTAGTCGACCGCGGTTCGTGTCCCGGACCCGGTGGCTTAAAACTCACGCCGGGCGCGTGTGCGTGCGTGCCCAAGATCCCGAGAGGAGAATGGAGGAGAAGGAATTGCGGCGTGACCATCCCCCCTGGGGGATGATTTCTCGCTTTCTGTCTCTATGTCTCTCTCTGTCTGTCTGGCGAGCGCACGCGCCCTACAGTGAAAATCTCTCCAAAAAAAAAAAAATTTTGCACAGTTACTTGATAATGTATTTTAAATTCTGTGTGAAATAAATTATTTCTCAAATGCACAAGAATTATCACTTGCTGGCTCACTGGGTACTGACCATGTACCTTGTCACAGTGCTGAGTGCTTCACATGGATTCCTTCTTTTGTCAGTATAATAACCCTATTAGGTAAATATTTGTCCTTCTTTTACAGGCAGAAAATGAAGCTTAGGGAGGATTAAGTTATATGTCCAAGATCACCCAGGTACTAAAAGATGCAGCTTGAATTCAAATTCAGACCTGCAAAGCCTATACTATCTATACTTCTCCAAATTTTCACCCTAAAAATATAAAATATCAAAGTGGTCACAAAAGGAAAAGGAAATTAGAATATTTAGTAACTAAAAGTGTTCACACATCAATATCTAAACAAGACTTAGACATAGTCCTTTAGATCAATTTTTTTTTAATTTAACTTATTTTTTTACTTTAATTTGACAGAGAGGGACAGAGGAAGAATGAGAGAGGGAAAATGAAAAAGCAAGCTGCCAAGTCTGGGACTTGAACTGTAGTCAACCATGTGGGAGTCCAGCACCCTTAACCACCATGCCACCTGCTGGCCCCAGATTAAAATTTTTCCAAATGTCATCAGTCCCATAGCCTAGTGGTTATGGCAGTCAGGTCCCACATGCTCAATCACAGTTCTAATCTTAACTCCATTGGCTTGAAAACACATGCTGGGTACATATGTGTGAATGTCTGATATCTTGACAGAATGGAGAAATGGAGAAGATTCTGTGGTACAACCATGTCCCATTGGAGAGGTGCTTTCTACTTCTCTCTCTCTCTGTGTCTCTCTTTCTCTCTCTGGCAAGCACACATGCTCTCTGGCAATAAAAAGAATTTTTTTTCTCCAAACATTCAAATACCAATAGTAACCTACCTATTTTATTCCTTAAAAGAAAAAATAATAGCAAATGGCAAAATACTATGAAAGGTAAACAAAGGTCTTAATTCTAATTGTGATTAAGGTGTGCACATGTGCACGCTCACAGGCACACACACATACACCATTATAGGGAGCTTTCCTCTCATACAGATACATTTTTCAGTAAAAGAAAGCATGATCAAGGAAGGAAAAACATTAAATCCTGTTCTAGGAGATACTAGCAGAATACAGGCATGCTGAAAGAATACAATGAAAGGAAAATATATTCTATTTATTATTTTCACTTCAAAAGCTTATTTATAACACAATCACATCAACAGAAGCAGTAAGTCACTTGACAGACTCTCAGACCAATTCTCGACTTTTCTTGGAAGGACTGAAGATAACACAGGGCAGCATAACAGCATGAGCTGCTCGGTACACCTGTAATGTCAGAAACCCAATGCTGTGGGGAAGAGAAAGACTTCACTGAGCTAGTCCAGCCAGTCACTAAGCAAACAGCAGTGAAGCCACAGGGGGAGGGCAGAATCCAGAGTTGCTACTGTACATTATCTAAAACGTCCAGTTTCTAACAACACTGGCAAAGACATGCAAAGAAACAAGAAAATACGACAAAAGGTAGGTAAAATAAAAGGCAGAAGAAACTGCCTGTGAGAGCAACCAGATGACTGATTTAACAAACATTTAGCATAGCCATTAGAAATATCTCCAAAGAACTAATGAAAACCATGATTAAAGAGGTAAAGGAAGGAACCAGCAGATGGCGTGATGGTTACGGACATCACTGGACTCTCATGTAATCGACCAAGGTTCCAGTTCTGTACCAGGAGGCTTAAAATTCATGCCAGGTGCATGTGCATGTGTGCCCAATTCCCTAGAAGACAATGAAGTAGAAGGGGTTGCAGCCTGGCATTCCCTCCTGGGGGATGATTTCTCGCTTTTCATCTGTCTCTGTGGCAAGGGCATGCATGCACCCTATAACAAAAGTCTCTCTTAAAAAAAAAAAAAAAAAAAAGAAAAACAGAAATAAAGGAAGATCCGATGCAAATGTTGCATCAAATGGAAAAATAAGGAGACAAGAATCATAAAAAGAGAATCCAGTGGAAACTTTGCAGTTGAAAGTGTAATAACAGAAGTGAAAACTCACTGGAGGAGCTCAGTAGTAGATTTGACTTGGCAGAACAATTTAGCCTACATGAGAACAAATCTACAGAATTATACAATACAAAGAATAGAGAGTAAAAAGAATGACTAATTAGAAAGGCTCACAGAAAAGTGAGACACTACTAAGTGCTCCAATGTACATAGCATAAATAGAATAAATACAAAAAGATCTACAGATACATTATTATTAAAATACCAAAGTCAAAAATAGAGAAAACCTTGAGAGATGTAAGAGAAAAAACAACTCATCACTTAAAAGGCAACTCAAATAAGATTTGCAGATGTTTTAATATTAGAAACAAACGAGAAGACAGTGGGATAACACATTCAAAGAGAAATTGCAGATGTCTTTATATTAGAAACAAGCGAGAAGACAGTGGGATAACACATTCAAAGAGCTAAAATTTAAAAATAAATAAAAATTATTTTTTTATAAAAGCTGTCAACTGAGTAAGAATCCTATATTCGGAAAACCAATCTTTTAAAAACTAAAGTGAAATATAAGACATTTCCAGAAAAACAAAAACTGTGTGAATTTTCTGCTTGAAAACCATTTTACAAGTAATAATAGGAGTTCTCCAAGATGAAAATGACCCCAGACAGTAATTTAAATCTACACAAAAAACAGAGAACACCACTCAAGGTAATTATAAGAGACAAATACACATTTTTCTCCTTTCTCTTCTTAATTGATTTAAAAAGCAATTGTATAAAATGAAAATACAGAAACATGATACATTTGTAAATACACATCATGAAGGCGGTAAATGAGAATACATGAAGGGAATGACTCTATAAATTAACTTAAATCCACAAGAACAAATGAAGAGAAGCAGAAATGATCAATCTAATTATTTTAACAAAAAGCATAAATATACACTTGCCTTCTTTCTTCTATCAGCTTTAAAAGACATAAAGTCATATAAGGTAATAACTTAAAAATGTATTATTGTGTTTATAATATTTATAGATGTAACATTTCTAACAGTAAAACCATGAGAAGGACAAAAAGAAAACAGAGATATACAGAAATAATGTCTTTCTCAATGGAATTAAATTGATTATGAATCTGAAACTGTTTCTTATAAGTTAAGGTGTATATAATAAGCTCTAAAGTAACCACTAAGAAAATAAGAAAATAACAAAATGAGTAGAGTCATTACGGATATTAATATCATTTCTAATGATATATTAGAAATATTTGCTTGGGGTAAAAGAAGCCAGTGACAGAAAAGTGGAGGAATGAAAAAGACATGAGACACATAGAAGACAAAAAATAAAATGTACTCATAATCTAATTATATCAATAATAATATTAAATGCGAATGGATTAAACAATACAACCAAATCAAAAGGCAGAGATTGTCAGATTGGATTAAGAAAACAAGATATTCAATATACCATCTACAGGAAACACACTTTAGATTTAAGGGTAAAAATAGATGGAAATAAAAGGATGGAAAAAGATATATCTTGCAAATAGCAATCACAAGAAAGCCAGAGGGGTAATACTGCTGTTGGACTAATAGACTTGAAAACAACAACAAAAGAATGTTACCAGAAGTAATGAGGGTCATTTTTTAAAGATAAAAGGATTAATCCAGGAGTCAGGCAAAGGCACAGCAATAATGTAAATGAATCCATATAGGTAAGGTCCTAGGTTATCAAACTGGAATCTTTCTGAGCAAGTCGGACATGCTTTTTCTCTCTCTTCCTTCTTCCTTTGCTTCCCTCTCTCTCATATGGAAAAAAAAATAACCTTTAAAAAAATATTAATTTATCAGGGGGTATAACAATTGTGAATATATGAGGTTAATAATAGAGCACCAAAATACATAAAACTTACAAAAAATAAGGGGAGAAATAGACAGTCAATAACAATAATTGTAGACTTTAATAGCCCAATTGCAATTATAAATATAACTAGGCAGAAAGCCAACAAAAAATTAGAAGGTTGAACCACATTATGAACCTAGACGTCACAGTTACCCATAGAACACTCAACAAGAGAATATATGTTCTTCTTGAGTACACATTGACTTTTCTCCAAGGTAGATTGCATGCTAGGACCTAAAATAGACGTCAAATACAATCTATAGTATTTTAAGTTTAAAAGAACATAGATAATACGGAATGTGCTTTCTGACCATTATAGAATGAAATTAAAAATTAATAGTAGAAAAAATGTGAAAACTCAGAAACATGTTGAAATGAAACAACATACTGTTAAGTAAGTAGCAAGCCAAGTTTAAATCAAAGATAAATAATAAAACCCTTTGAGTTGAGTTTAAATGAAAATACAATAAACTGGGCCAGCCCCAGAGACCAGTGGTTTTGGGAACTGGTTCCCACATGGCTAAATGGGGTTCAAATCCCAGCCACCATGGCTTAAAAATTATGACAGATGCCCAAGCATACCTCCCTCAAAACTGGACAGAATAAAGAAATGAAGGAGAAAGGATCATGGAGTAACCATGCCCTATTGACAGCATGATATCTCTCTCTTTCTCTGGCAAATCAAGGTGACTTCTGGCAATTAAAAAAAAAGAAAGAAAGAATAAAATATATTTTTAAAAAGATATATCAAGACTTATAAGATTCAACGAAAGCCATTTTAACCAGGAAATAGAGCTACAAATGCTTATATTAAGACAGAAGAACAATCTCAAACAAATAATCCAACTTTCCACATTATGAAACTGAATTAAGAAGAGCAAAACTAAATTTAAAGCCATCCAAAAGGAAGGAAAGAATTAAACAGTAGAGTGGAAATTAATGAAGTAGAGAATATATAAATAATATGGAAAATCAGTGAAATCAAAATCTGGTTTGTTGAAGAGATCAACAAGATTAACAATTTTTGGCTAAATTGGCCAAGAAAAAAGACTAAAATTACTAGTGTCAGAAATTAAGGAAGGGCCATTACTACCAATCTTACAGAAATAAAAAGAGTTACAAAGAAATACTGTGATCATGCCTGTCCCATAGAGCAGAGATTAAGGGAGCCAGATCTCACACAGCTGACTACAGTTCAAATCCCTGCCATGGCAGCTTGAAGATCATACCAGGCATATGTACATGTGTGCCCCAAATCCCAATGGAATGGAAAAATGGAGGAAAAAGGATTGTGGCATGAGGGGTTCTCTTCTTCTCTCTGTTTCTCTCTCTCTCTCTCTCTACACACACACACACACACACACACACACACACACACACACATGCTCTCTGGCAATTAAGAGAAAAAAATTCGCAAAAAAGAAATACTACGATCACTTACATGCCAATAAGATAGATAATTTAGGTAAAATGGACAAATTTCAGGAAGGACACAAACTATCAAAACTGACTCAGGAAGAAATATGGGATCTGGGCAGACCTATAAGTGATGAAATTGAATTAGTAATTAAAAAAAAAAACACAAAAAGCTTATACTAAAGAATTAATTTCAATTCTTTATAGACTCTTCTAAAGCATAGAAAAAAATGAGTACTTTTAATACATCCATGAGACCAGTATAACAATGACTTCAATATCAGAAAAAGGTATCACAAAAAGCAAAACTACAAACAAGTATCTCTCATAAATATGAATGCAAAATCTACTAAATACTAGAAAACAATCTGGCAGCATTTTTAAACAATTACACACTATAACCATGTGGGATATATATCAGGGATGTAAGGTTGGTTTAACATGAAAACCAAGTCATGTAATATAGTAGAGCAACAGAATAAAACAATCTTCTATTCTTTTTTGAGAGAAATTTTTGCTATAGGGTATGTGCCCTTGCCAGAGACACAGAGAGAGACAGAAGACAGAAAGTGAGAAGTCACCTCCCCCACCCCCAGGGGATGGCCATACCACAATCCTTTCTCCAATCTCCTCTTGGGATTTTTGGCACACACACACACAAGTGCAACATGAATTTTAGGCTGCCAGGTGTGGGACTCGAACCACAGTTGATTACATCGGAGTCCAGCAATTTAACCATCATGTCCACCATTTAACCACTGGTTCATCTCTAATATTTTTAAAGAATTATTTTATTTAAAAGTACTTTATTATTATTATTATTATTAAATTTGACCAGAGAGAGAGAAAGAAAGTGAAATTGAGAAAGCAAGCCAACAGATCTGGGACTCAAACCATGGTTGACCATGTGGGAGTCCAGTGCCTGCTGGCCCCTACTACCTGCTGGCCTCAAAATTTTTTTAAAAAAACTTATGTGATAATCTTTATAGCAACAAAGCATTCGACAAAGTCCAGAATACTTTCATGATAAAAATACACAATACACTAGGAACAGAGTGGCACTTAGTTACATTTTGGAAAGACTAAATACTTTTACTCTAAGATCAGGAATAAGACTGGAGTAAATGTCTACTCTTGCCACTTTTTCCTAACGTTTTACTGAAGGTGCTAATTAGAGCAATTAGGCAAGCAAAAGAAATGAATGACACCCAGATTGGAAAGGAAGAAATAAAATATTCTCTATTCACAGATATGATATGATGTGATATATATGTGTGTGTGTGTGTGTGTGTGTGTATGTATCTCCCAAAAAATTCACTAAAACAATAATATAATTAATACACAAGTTCATCAAATTTGAGAATGCAAGAGCAACACATGAAAATCAATTGCATTTCTGTGTACTTGAAATGTACAATCCAAAAATTAAATTAAAGAAATTAAATTTACAATACTATCTATAAAGATAATGTACTTACAGACAGATTTAACAAAAGGCATGTGAATTTATACTATGAAAACTCTAAAACATTGTTCAAAGAAATTTTTATCATTTTCATTTTTTTTTATCACCAGAGGGCACATGCTAGAAAGAGAGAGAGAGAAAACACTGCCCGGTTGGCTATTGTCATGCCACAATTCCTTTTCCTCTGTTTCTCCATCCTGTCAGGACTTGGGGCATGCACACACATGTGCAGTGTGTTTTTCAGGCCACTGGGGCTGGGATACAAGCTTTAGTCAGCCATGTGGGTTCTGACTTTCTAGATACAGCACTTAACTGCTGTGCTATAGAGTGAGCTCAAGAAATTTGTAAATGTCTAAATGAATGGTAAACACCCCATGTTTATGAATATATTTCATATATAGTACGATGAAAATACTTTCAAATTGATCTACAAATTCAACACAATCCTTGCCAGAATCTCACTTAATTTATAGTAATAAATAAATTTCTCACCTAATAATAAATGAATTCTAAAATTCATATTGAATTCAAAACAATCACTCCACAGTAAAAACTAAAGGACTCGATAGCATAAAAGCATAAAATTAAGTGTATACTAGAAGCTACACAGTGGGGACAGTGGGGGAATTGGAATTGGAGGGACAGGCAAGGAAATTGGAGGGTCAGGAGAAAATGATTCACAAACACAATAATACGAAAAAAAACAAAAATCAAGAATTCAGGCTCATTTGCCAATGCAATTTAAATCACATGATAATTTATTCTGACTAAAGATTTTTACAAAACACTTTATGAAAATTATACATACACAGGAATATAGTATAATTGAACTAAATTACATTCTAAATGAAATTTTCTTTCAAAGCAAAAAAAGTATTTTATCCCCCAAAAAAATCGAAAATAAAGCACAATGTAGGAGGACTCACACTACCTTTTTTAAAAACACTGCAAAGCAATGATAATCAAGACAGTTAGCTGGCATAAAGATAGACACGTATATCAATGGACTAAAATTGAAAGCCAGAAATAAGCTGCTATCTTATGCTAACCGATGATTAACTTAACCACATATTTAACGACCTATCTCCATTATACAGTTCTATTCTGAGGTTCTAGGGGTGGGAATTCAACACATGAATTTGAGGGGACATAATTCAAACCACACTACCATTGAGTTGTACACTTTTAAAGGGTGACTTTTATGATGGGAGTTGTGTCTCAATAAAACTTTTGAAAAGATAGTACAAGAATATGCTCAGAGCATGACACCAAAAAAAAAAACTTCTACTAAAAAAAAATTAAATTTATTAGACAAACAGTCATTCTCCTTAGAAGTAAAGCCCTTGTATTATAAAATATTTGGAATGAAGGATATACAGACAACAGGACAGGAGAAAGACATACTGATAAACCTTTGAAGAAAAAGCAAACTGTACAAGAAAAGAAATGTACTCATCATGAAATTACACTTGACCCTACCGTGCATCACAATAAATCATCATAAAGATTCATTCATTTGTCCCATTTTTTGAAGTCACTTTGTGCTAGGCACTCTTCTAGGTGTGTGATTATACATCAGTAAACAAAGCTGAGATTCTGCTTTCATGGAATTTATATTCCAGCAGGAGTAAGGATACAGACAAAAAAGATGAAGACATAAGAAGTAAGTGCTTTGGGTATGTTAGATGATAATAAGTGCAATTGAAAAAATAAAAAGCTTAATGGCAGGAGGGGCAGGAGGACAGACAGACATAGGACTAGAGTGTTGACCATAATGATATCTGGGAGAAGAATGTTCCATTTTGATACAACAGCCCCTGCAAAGGCCTTAGGAGAAAAATATGTCTGAAATGTTTAATACATAGCAAGAAGAGCAAATAGGAAAACTGGAAAGAAGTGGGCAGAGGAGAGACTAGTAGGGGGCCAGGTAAGACTGTAGTGAGCCAGAGTATGCAGGCCTTAAAGGTCATTGTTAAGACCCAGGCTTTTACTCTGACCAAGAGGACAAACTATTGAAAGATGTGCCCAAAGAAATGACAGGGTCTTCCTCATGTTTTAGAAAGATCTCTCTGGCTGATATGTTGAGTTTAGAAGATAGGCAAGCAAGGAAAGTGGCAGGGAGACTTTAGGGGGCTGTTGCAAGCAGAAATGCTGAAGACTGGATATGGGTTTTATTTTTTAAATGGAGAGGATGAGGGAAGGAGGGATAAGAGAGTTGACATATCAAAACAAGGAGGCAAGTAAGTAATATATAAAATTAATGTACACAAACAGCAGCAAAATCATAGCAATTATTGCACTGTCAATAAAGTCATGACATATGTTTCTGTATTTCCATGCAAAAATGCATCATGACTTTTCCAACCATCCAATAGAAATATTAAGGTAATTAAAATAAGTGAAAAGAGTTTACCACTAGGAAGAGAAACTGGGGAAGAGGAACAAGGGATGGCTGTTTCCTATTATGAGGCTTCCTTCATTCTTTTTTAGGACATTGTGAATGTATTTCTTTGATAAACTTTTTTTAAAGATCAGAACAAGGGTGGCATTTAACTTCTTAATTAATGTTGGGCTAGGGAAATGCACAATTGCAATAAATTAAGAGGAATAAAAGAAGTCTAACTGTTGCGAAAGTTATCATTATTTGCAGATGGCAGAATGCCTAGTTAAAACAAGAGAGTCAATGAAAATGTTACAGTACAGTGATCAGATAAAGAAGTATTTTCTTAACTCCCTGGTTAGTATAATGTCTTCTTTAATAAATGTTTCTCTTACGTGCTATAGTATTTTCTTCCCTACTAGAAGTTCAGTGCTAAATTCAACACTCAACTACAGTTAATGACTAATACCCTACAGGCTTGTTCTTTTTCATTTCCAAACAATAAATGACCATCCAGCTTATCTCTGTTTTAATATTATTTACTACTATGAGTTCCTTTAAGAAGGAAAAAGAAAAGTGTTCTATTCTCTCCTCTTGGATATCTTTGGCTTAGAAGCATTTGCTGAACAGACCAACCACAGTTTAAGCACATGCTATACTCTCATCAAAATTCAAGGGCAGAGGGACCAGCAGTTAGCGTAATGGCTATGTCACTGGACTCCCATGTAGTCGACTTCAGTTCGAGTCCCGGACCTGGTGGCTTAAACTCATGCCGGGTGCGTGTGTATGCGTGCCCAAGATCCCAAAAGGAGAGTGGAAGAGAAGTGATTGGGGTGTGGCCATCCCCTCTGGGGGGGTGACTTCTTGCTTTCTATCTCTCTGTCTCTCTCTGTCTTTCTGGCAAGCACATGCGCCCAATAAGAAAAAAAAAATTCAAGGGCAGGTCTATATAAATGGCTTTCCACATTCACTTTTCCCTGTTCTAGAAAGGGGGAGTGAAAATTGATTTCCAGCTGAGTTCAATTAATGAATAGCATTCTCTCATCCCTCCATCCAATCCAATCGTTCAAATTTTTACTGAGCAAGAGTAAATTAGACATCACAGATAATAGGAAAAAGACTTGCTTCCAGCTATCATTAGTCAGCCTATGTGAAGAACAAATTAAGAGGACAATTAAAGTACCCTGCAGTAAGGACTAAGAGGTTTGCCTAGCGTGTTAGTAGAAGCAGAACCAGAGTTAGAAGGGGTGAAAAATGTTGGGAAGAGCCAATAATAAGCAACCAAATGGTCTACACTGGTTGAGTAAAAATGATAGAAAGGATAAGTGTGCAGCTGAGGAGGTGGGAATGGCAAAGTATAGAGTTTTGTGAGAACAAGAGAGAGTTTCCAACCATCCAATAGAAATATTAAGGTAATTAAAATAAGTGAAAAGAGTTTACCACTAGGAAGAGAAACTGGGGAAGAGGAACAAGGGATGGCTGTTTCCTATTATGAGGCTTCCTTCATTCTTTTTTAGGACATTGTGAATGTATTTCTTTGATAAACTTTTTTTAAAGATCAGAACAAGGGTGGCATTTAACTTCTTAATTAATGTTGGGCTAGGGAAATGCACAATTGCAATAAATTAAGAGGAATAAAAGAAGTCTAACTGTTGCGAAAGTTATCATTATTTGCAGATGGCAGAATGCCTAGTTAAAACAAGAGAGTCAATGAAAATGTTACAGTACAGTGATCAGATAAAGAAGTATTTTCTTAACTCCCTGGTTAGTATAATGTCTTCTTTAATAAATGTTTCTCTTACGTGCTATAGTATTTTCTTCCCTACTAGAAGTTCAGTGCTAAATTCAACACTCAACTACAGTTAATGACTAATACCCTACAGGCTTGTTCTTTTTCATTTCCAAACAATAAATGACCATCCAGCTTATCTCTGTTTTAATATTATTTACTACTATGAGTTCCTTTAAGAAGGAAAAAGAAAAGTGTTCTATTCTCTCCTCTTGGATATCTTTGGCTTAGAAGCATTTGCTGAACAGACCAACCACAGTTTAAGCACATGCTATACTCTCATCAAAATTCAAGGGCAGAGGGACCAGCAGTTAGCGTAATGGCTATGTCACTGGACTCCCATGTAGTCGACTTCAGTTCGAGTCCCGGACCTGGTGGCTTAAACTCATGCCGGGTGCGTGTGTATGCGTGCCCAAGATCCCAAAAGGAGAGTGGAAGAGAAGTGATTGGGGTGTGGCCATCCCCTCTGGGGGGGTGACTTCTTGCTTTCTATCTCTCTGTCTCTCTCTGTCTTTCTGGCAAGCACATGCGCCCAATAAGAAAAAAAAAATTCAAGGGCAGGTCTATATAAATGGCTTTCCACATTCACTTTTCCCTGTTCTAGAAAGGGGGAGTGAAAATTGATTTCCAGCTGAGTTCAATTAATGAATAGCATTCTCTCATCCCTCCATCCAATCCAATCGTTCAAATTTTTACTGAGCAAGAGTAAATTAGACATCACAGATAATAGGAAAAAGACTTGCTTCCAGCTATCATTAGTCAGCCTATGTGAAGAACAAATTAAGAGGACAATTAAAGTACCCTGCAGTAAGGACTAAGAGGTTTGCCTAGCGTGTTAGTAGAAGCAGAACCAGAGTTAGAAGGGGTGAAAAATGTTGGGAAGAGCCAATAATAAGCAACCAAATGGTCTACACTGGTTGAGTAAAAATGATAGAAAGGATAAGTGTGCAGCTGAGGAGGTGGGAATGGCAAAGTATAGAGTTTTGTGAGAACAAGAGAGAGTTATTCAATGGTTAGAGAATCTCGGGAATCTGCCAAGTAATAAGAAAGAGCGGAACAGTATGAAGAGCATCCCTGTAGTGGAGGATCAACCAGAAATTGAATCATGGGAACTTGGTAGAAATAACAAAGATACAGACGGTCTCAAGGAATTTGAAAAGAATGGAAAAGCAATCGCCAATGAACAATGTACAGAAACATGTATAAGAACTAGTCCCACATATCTTAATGTATGTAGTCAGTCAGTCATCCCATGTCCAGGAATTCCTACGTTGAGCTGAATGAGATTCATAGTAAAGTGTTTATATAAAGGCTATCTCAAAAGTGTGCCTCTTATTAACTGCTTGATACAGCTAGATTTATAGAGTCATGGTAAAAACATGAAGCTGAAAAGGTGAATGATCAGAGACCAGATCATGAAAGGTTTTTGAGGCTTTGCTAAGGAATTTCTAATTTCTTCAAAGAGCTGGGGATATACTGAAAGATTGCAAGGGAAGTATTAATCACTTATGTTAAATGTGGTATACAATAAGTGGCTTACTACTTACCCTCCAGTATGGAATGATTGACATGAAGCTGAAATACACTTATTGGCCTTTTCAGTTCTCTCCAGTGCAATAATGCATACACTGAGTATAATCTTTAGAATGTGCCTTCAATTAACAGCATATGTCCCGGGGGAAAAATGAAATTTGAGTTCCATATGCTCTCCCCAAACAATGACATTGCTTCTGAACTTTGCATACTGATGACTGCTTTATGACAGCATCAGCAGAAGATGGGCACAGAGGGAACTCACTGGGAATATGACATCTCCTCAAACTTGAACCACAACTTCTGAAGGAGACACCAGAAGGGAATCAAAGCATGTATTAGTTCTGCTTCTTGATCTCTGAAAACAACAGCTGATAGAGTCAAGAGAGGGCAAGAAGTGGGTGGTAGAGAGAAGGAAGCTGCACTTTGCTGATAGAAGTAGTTCCTGGATACAGTCTAATCTACAAATAATAAACAGCCAGTCCCTAAAACATGGCAGAGGAAAGATATCCTAATTTTTGGCATCAGCAATTTTGCCTCAGCATTTCTATTATTCCTGGATGATGGCACAAAAATAAGTTGAGATGAAACACTTTTGTGAATTTATCTCCCTGGCGCATCCTAATCCCCTTAGCTTCAGAATCACAAAGGGCACAGGACACTAACATTGATTGAACACCTGCTAAGCTGCTATCAGCACTTTCTTTACATTGAACTAAAAACAGTCTTTTCCTACACATCTATTCCTCACACTCAAAACTGTCCAGTCTTTTCCTACACATCTATTCCTCACACTGTCCCTCTCAACCGCCTGTCATTATATCCTTAAGGAAGGGAGATTTTGAAAAAGACCAATAAATAAATGAATGGTCAAGTAGTTGAATGATAAGTATTTTTCATTTTGTTATTGTCCTTGTTCCCAGTATATGATCTTACTATGGCCTTTTGCATCCCTTCTCTGGAAGCAATCTAATTCAAATCTAACACACTAAGCAACTCACCATTAAAACTCACTGCTGAACATACTGGAGGGTACATAAACCCAACTGAAATAGCAAGAGATTGGGCAGGACCCCTGGACAGGAAGCACCAGTCCATTTTTCTCTGGAGTAATTGCAGGTAAGCCTACAGGAAGGAGTCTGAGGAAGTTAGTGAGAGGTTTCAGCTTATTGAAGCGTTTGAAAAGACATCTTCCTCCACATTTATTTTAGATGGGTCATTGATCAGAACTATGTGTCAAATACATGTTTCTTAGTATTCTTTAAATAACATGATCTCTGTTTTCTCTTAAGTTACCCAGGACCCCTACAGGCCATGGTCACTGGGATGGGGAGGTGTTTGACAACCTAATACTACACAAATATTCATAATTATTATTGACTTATGGATTATTACTTAAGACATACTCTCAGGAATGCTGTGTGACAGAAGCTGATAATTGCCTCCTTCTTACCCATAGTTCCTTTTTCCTTAATAATAAAACCTAATTTTATTAGGGGCATTAATATGTACTGATATAAAACTGCTTTTTCCAGCCTCACGTTAAAATATACTCCAAGATGGAGTGATCAGGTAACTAAGTTCTGGGTGTGGCTTTCAGGGAAGGTACTAATATAGTAATAGGCGGCTCTTTGACCTTTTCTTTTCCTCCTTTTTCTTGCCTGGAATAGAGACTTGAGGTCTAGAGCTATAATGGTTATCTTGTAACTTGAAGATGGAAATCACATCTTAATGATGACAGCACAAAAAGATAAGAGTTCTAAGACATAGACAGTATCTCAGAAACACGAATAACTATAGAAAATGAACTTTCAGAGTTCCTCTATATGAGAGAAAATAAACCTCTATCTAGTTAAATCATGTTATATCAGGTTTCTGTCATTAATTTCCACATATGGTTTCTGACTGATTCATACTCTGTGTGGTAAAATTAAAAAAGCAGGACCCCCCAAAAAATTACAATCAACATACAAAAAAAAAATACCATATAAGTTCTATAATTGTCAGAGTAGGGTATATTACATGTGGGGAGAGAATTACTAAATGAAAGACAAAGATAGAAAACCGTGATGTCCGAGTTGGCTAGAGGAAGGGAATTTGTAGTCAGAAAACACTCCAAGAATCTAGCAGACTTAACGTGTGCTTTCAAACTCTTTGCCCTTTGTGACAATTACGAGACTGCATTATTTATCAACACTGAATGTGCTTAGTCTGCAGGAGAAATGACTGATCCTTATAAAATGTTTCTGGGAGGTTTCTGAATCTATTTCATGAAAAATGAAATGAAATGGGATAACGAGTTTAAGTTCATTCAGGTCAACATCAATGCCAGTTTCTGCAGAAGCAGGAAAAGAGACCAGCAGAGAGGAAGGCAATAAAAAGCTCTTGGCTTTGCTTTCCTAATTACCTCTAATCCACTAAAGAGCTGAAAACATCTTACAAATGCTAATTAATTAAGCCCCCTACCAGTCAAGTGATCCTGGTAGAGGCCTCTGTTGAAAGTATGGGCTGTAAAGAGCACAGAGGGCTGGGATTAGACACCTGGTTGAGGAAGCAATGATTGAAGTTCTGCAAGGTCAGCTAAGGCAGTGAGAAGCACTACCAGAGATGGGGTAGACAGTGGTGCAGTGGGGCTAACCTACATGGGAAGGTTCCAGGTTTGTATCCAGAGACCTCCCTGAGTGTGGCAGCATGGGAATGCCCATGATCCAGATTGGCTGAGACTGGTGGTAAGTGGCGGGTCTGGACCCTCTTGCAGATGCTGTCTCTGCATCTCTCTCTCTCCTTGTCTCTCTTGCTCATGTAAGAAATAGTTAAACAAACTTAAAAAAAAAAAAAAAAGAACGAGGAGTGTATCCTTGAGAACTTTGAAACTCAGCATGTTGCTCATAGTGGAATAACCATAGTGTATCCTAATTGCAGAATTTCCTTTGTTCAGGAACCTTCCAAGTTGCACCTCTGCAAAATTTCAATTACCCATTAGCACATACACTGCCAGAAACGATTGTCCCATGAAATTGTCCTGTTTTCATGCTTCTAAGATTGTGTTCTGCTGAATTATATTGCAGAAGACATTTGAATCCATCATGATGCTTTTGGCTGAAATAAAATAAATTTCAATTCAAAGTAGCTTACACCAGAAAGGATATTTATTGTTTCTGATTCACTTAGCTGAGGAGTTCAGAGGTGTGTCAACTTCAGGCATCGATTTAAGATTAGGGGACTGGCTCCATTTCTCTACAGTTTTCTTGGTGTTTTTCTCCTCTGTTTGCACTTTCCTCTGACTGATTTCTATCATAGTAACAAATGCTACTGCACTTGGTGAAGCATCTGGTGACACTACTATATATTACAGCATACAGAGGAAGAGTGTGTCTCCACTCAGATGTCAAACAAATGCTTTAAGCTTCATTTCCAACAGACAAAATTAGGTTAGGCATTCACTCTCCCAAAATGTTTACTCTGGCCAAGGAAATGATGTATGAGTCAGCTGAGGTTAAGCTGTTCTGTGATAACAAATAATCCCAAGCTCTCAGTTCTTGCAAAGTCACAAAGGTTTATTTCTCGTTCAGCTTGCATGTTAGCAGTTGTGAATCAGCTAAGACTTGATCCATGTCCCCTTCATCTTGGGACTAAGGCTGAAGGAGCAACTACTTTCTAGGACATTCTAACTTTGTAGCAGAGGTAAAGAGAATCATGGCAGAACCACAGGCCAGCCTCAAAACTTCCACTTAAAAGTGGCACATGTAAGTTTCACTTACATCTTACAGGGTAAAAAAAAGTCATTGTCTAAACCTATTGTCAATAGGATACGAAGTAAAATGGTTCTATAAGAAAACCCAGATGAGGTTAAGTTAGAAACACTTTGAACATAAGAAAAACGAGTGCAAATGCTATAGACTGGTTAACTTAACCTGGGTTGCTCATGCCTGAACCAACTACCGGGTTCTCTATCGGGGGTGGGGACAAGTACCTGTTCTCTCTCTCTCATGGAAGAACTAGATCTAAATAAACTTTTTTTAAAAATATGTATTTTACAGATGAAAGAACTGATATGTAAAGGATTATAGAGTCAGAATTCAAAGCCAGATAATTTATACTCCTTTACATTATACCAAAGACTTACGTTGGTACTACTGTATCAAAAAGTGATCTATTTATTTGATTCACTTGACCCAGACTCAGCTAATGTGTAAAAGTCATATTGGAAATTCACGATTTTTCTTGGACAGTCACCATCTATAAAACTCATGGGTTCCAAATTAAAACACACACACACACACGCACCTGAAACTGGAAGGAAAAAAATAGGAAAATAGATATTCTTATACCCCACTATTCAAAGTATATATTACACAAATTCCTAAGGATTATTTTGGCAGTATTTAGCAAAAGCCTTTAAATGTGCTCATAGATTGACCTAACAATTCCACATCTAGAAACTTATTTCATGAAAATACTCATGGAGGACTGGGGGAAAAAAGAAAGAAAACAAAACTCTAAGCTCAATGAAGCAAAAAATTTGAATAGCTTAAATATTAAAAAATATAGGATTTGTTAAGTAAATCAGGGAATATGCATTCAACAAGTACTACATAGCTATTAATAAAGAATCTCATGCCTGGATATTTAATTACAATGCTAGATTTTTTAATCGTCATGCAAAAGAAAATTACTAAATGGTGTGAGCAATATGTTTCCTTTTGTATATATGTAATTATAGATTTGTGTTTTTTTCCTTTTTTATGTTTATATTTAATTTCTCTACAATAAATGTATATGACTTTCATACTTAGAAAATAAACAATAGAATTTTCTTTTTTTAATGAATCACCCTTTCAAACTAAAGCCAAGAGAAGCCATGTGAAGCAGATGAGATTACCATCTGCAGAAGTAATAAACTCTAAGAACGCATTGCCAATTAGACCACAGCACTGCTCATATACAATGGGGGTGATTAAAATATAACCCATGCCTTGTATGATATGTAGTCCTTGACAGTACAATGAAAATGGGTCTAGAAAAATGACGAATTCTTCTTAAGAATGATCAGTAGGACCCTAGTACTGCCTATGGTTAAGACTTCTCATTTAAATCACCCTTATCAAAGAGCAGAACAGAATTTTACCCAGACAGAAGATAACCATTCATTCAAATGCTCATTTGATGCCTAAAAAAACCAGATTCCCTTCATTTAAATCCTATACTGAGCCATCTCCCTTCTGTCTGATTTTTTCCCTTTCAGCAAGAAGCAAAACCCATGACAATGATGCATGCTATTTTCCTGACTAGTAGCATTCCTACTGACCCTAACTGAGTAAGAATCCTGGTGTAGAAGCCAGTTTTGAGTGGAATTTAGAGATTGTGTTTGCCAAACTCATTTCAATCAAGGGTGAGTTAATTCCATCAAAGGGAAGACAGCCAACTGTCTTCTTTCTCTTTAACATTTCCACTTCCTGCTCTACCTGAAAAGCCCCTAGTGCAACTGCTATGTGGCCAGTGTTTCCAAATGTCATTCTTGGGATCCTTAAAGCTCATGTATCGATGTCATCTACGCTCAGTAATTTACCTAAAATATTTGATTTAGCATGATATGAAGGAAGTGAGAAGTGTGCCTCCGTAGTCTGACTGTACTTCCATCTGCTATTGCAGGGATAGATGTCCTTTACTGTAGTCACAGTCCCTGGGCACATGTCACACATCTACATTGCTGTGTCTTTATTCAGACTCTTCCTTAAGTCTCAAATCCTTCCCACACCACATGTTTAATTTCTCAACCACCACCCTCCAGATTAGGAAAAGAAAATAGAAATTCTCTTTCACTCAACTCTACTACTATGAGTCATATTAAGTAGGGATGTAAGCTCTATAAAGGCAGACACTTTATTTTGTTCATTTCTGTATCTACGTATTAAAAAGTGTCTTTTGTGGGCCAGCAGGTGACACGGTGGTTAAAGGCTCTGGATTCCCACATGGCTAAGTGTGGTTTGAGTCCCAAACCTGGGTGGCTTGCTTTCTTGCTCTCCCTTTCTCTCTAGTCAAATTAAAAAATAATTACTAACAAATGGAATTTAAAAGAATAAATAATTCTTAAAAAATAAGAAAAAAAAAGTCTTCTGTTAGGAGAGAATGCAAACTGCAAGAAATAATGAAATTATCTTATTCCCAGCTTCTCCGATCACCAGACTGAATGAATGCTTATTGAGATATAGAAGAGCAGCATTCATCGGAATCTTTCATGGGTTTTGTACAACATGCATGTTTTACATTTTATACTGGTATCTTCCAAACATATACCTAAGTAGAGATAAACTAGTGCCAGTCCAAATAATCTAGTTTTTACTTTAATTAGTTTTTTTCAGATCCAACAAGGAAAATCTTGAACAATTAAAAAATGCATTCATGTGGGGCCAGCAGGTGGCATAGTGGTTAAGCAGCTGAACTCCCACATGGTCCACATCGACTTGAGTCCTGAATACAGCGGCTTGAAACTTGTGCCCAGGAATGTGTACATGCATGCCCAAGAATGTGCGCATGCATGCCCAACATCCCAAGAGGAGAATGGAAGAGAAGTGATTGTGGTTTGGCCATCCCCCTGAGGGGCAGTTTCTCATTTTCTCTTGCTCTGTCTCTCTTTTTTTTTTTAATTTATTCATTCTCT
>NW_006159793.1:121939-143042 GCF_000334495.1 Tupaia belangeri chinensis
CACGCGCAAGCACAGGCCGGGGGGCCACGCGCAGGCCCAGGCCACGCGCAGGCCCGGCGGCCACATGCCAGCCCCGAGCGTGCGAATATGCACTGGACCCAGTGCCACCTGCCACCTCCCGTTCGCCCGCCTGGCCAGAGAAAGGAAGGACGGCGACCTCGGCTGGGCCGCGCCAACGGCCCACGTTGGCGCCGAGCATGGGACACACCCAGCGCCGGAGAGGCAGCTGGGACCGGGCGGCCCAGGCCTGCTGCCCTTTTGCTCTGTCTCTTTCTGTGTCTCTGGTGAGTGCACATACTCTATTGCAAAAACAAGACAAAACAAAACTCTTAATTTTTAAAAAACGCCTTCATACATAAACCAAGGATAGCGTTATCTTGGTGTATACAGCCAGATTTGTATCCTGTGTGTTACATTTCTCACTTAAAAGCTAAAACTTTCAGTGGTTTCATGTTCTGGTACTAATTTAATGAATTATTTCAATGAAACCTAATAAATGTAACTTGAACAATGGAACTAGCAAGTAACACTTCTTGCTAAAGTATAATACATCAACATCAGAAATATATTAATAAACGACACTAGTTTTCTATATTTATTTCATAAATAAATGCACAGCCTAAGGTTTTTATTATGATACCTGAATGTGATGCCTTTTTTCCCCAAGAAAAGTAAAATACATGACAGAAAAGAAGCACCAAGATTGCTACAGAAAATACTTCTTCAAGAATGTCTTTTTTTTTTTTTTTGAGAGGTTTTTGCTGTAGGGCGCGTACGTTTGCCAGAAAGACAGAGAAAGAGAGACAGAAAGCGAGAAATCACCCCCCAGGGGGGATGGCCACACCACAATCCCTTCTCCTCCATTCTCCTCTTGGGATCTTGGGCACACACGCCCAGCGTGAGTTTAAGCCACTAGGTCTGGGACTCGAACCACGGTCGACTACGTGGGAGTCCAGCAACATAGCCATTACGCTAACTGCTGGTTCCAAGAATGTCTTTTGAAAGAAAATTAGAGTGAATAAAAAAGTAAGTCTATGCCTCCTGATACCTTTACATCATTGAGCTACAAAGAAAAATTGGCTCGTAACTATTCTGGTATTGCTTTGAAAAAGTGTCCTTCTCTAACATGAAAACTTAATTTTGAAATTATAATACACGTCTTGAATTCAGTGAGAGATAACAAAACATCAGAGTTGAAAATATCATAAATAATTTAAACTGGGACCAGGAAGATAAAAAATGTACGACAAGAACAGTCAACAAAAAAAGCATTCTAAACCTGGTGAAGCTTGTCCAATAAAATAGGCAGAAGACTTGCAGCATTGGCAGGCTGGGGTGGAAGGGAAGGTGGCTGATGCCGAGAGAAGGGACCTAGAGCAGGAATCTGTGCACAGTCACTATTCTGTATTTTTTTTTTTAAAGAGAGATTTTTGCTATAGGATACGTGCACTTGCTGAGGAGACAGAGAAAAAGCAAGAAATTACCCTCCAGAGGAGATGGCCATTCCGCAGTCTCTTCTCTTCCACTCTTCTGTCGGGATTTTGGGCATGCACACATGTGCACTCTGCGTGAGTTTCAAGCCACGTTGTCTGAGACTCAAATGGCAGTCAGCCATGTGGGAGTCCCGTGATATAATCACTATGCCTTCTCCTGGTCCACTACTTTGAATTGTGATAATGGTAGCATCATAGTCTCAAGTAGGCCTACTACATTCAAGACAAAGCTTCTGTAGGGTACAGTGAGCCAAATGTAGAAGAAAGTCAAAACTCACTGTCAGGCTCTGGATCTGAGGACACAGTAGTAAGTTCAGAAAGCCAAGGTACAAATACAGTCATAAGGACTTAGAAATCATGAACAGTATGAACAAGACATGCCCATTCACATTATTTGCTTTTGCATAGCATAGCATAGTGACTTTCAGACCATACATGTGGTGAGGAAGGAGTTCCTGCAAGACTACAGCGAGGGCAAGGTTAGAGCCAGACACTGATCTTAAAGAGGGAAGGCCAGAGTGATAAAAGCCACTGTATATTCAGTGAAGGCCCTTTACGTGTCAGACTTCGCACTGACTCTTTACATGCATTACTTTTTACTGAGAACATTAGCACCACTGCACATGAAACATTTACTGAGCCCATATTATGTGTCCAATATTATTCTATAACAGTTTTATATAAATTACCTTATTTAGTTCTTCCAGTAACCATATATGCTTAATACTTTGTATGCTGATCTTTAGATAAAGAAATTGGAATAAGGAATTTATTGAGTAACTTGCCCCTGCGTTAATAACTTGTTCCCAAGTTACACAGATAGCAAGTGGCAAAATTGAAATTTTAATCCAGAAATTTTGAGTCTAGAGTTTCATTTACTGCCTCATTATCTCATTTAAATCCTGGGAGTAGCTCTTGCTGTATACAGTTTACAGTTGATGAAAAAGATTCCTTGAAGCTCTGTGATTCACTGAGGACATGTAGAACCTTGTGGCATCCTCAACTTACAGACCTTGTCTTGGGTCACCCATTAAGCAAGTGGCAAGAGCACCATGAAGATATGCATCCCGGGAACCAGCAGTTAGCATAATGGCGATGTCGCTGGATTCCGACGTAGTCGACCGCGGTTCGTGTCCCGGACCCGGTGGCTTAAAACTCACGCCGGGCGCGTGTGCGTGCGTGCCCAAGATCCCGAGAGGAGAATGGAGGAGAAGGGATTGCGGCGTGACCATCCCCCCTGGGGGGTGATTTCTCGCTTTCTGTCTCTATGTCTCTCTCTGTCTGTCTGGCGAGCGCACGCGCCCTACAGTGAAAATCTCTCAAAAAAAAAAAAAAAAGATATGCATCCCCAGCTCAAGTGCTGAGGATCCCCTTGTTTGTACCAGTTTCCTCCTCTACTGCCCCAAGTCCCTCAGTTTCTTTCTCCTGTGATCTTTTATCTTTCTTGGCCATCTTTCACAGGATCTGGAACACAACTTTTTTTTTTCTTTTTTTTTTTACCCATCTTTTCTTCTCTCTCTTCATTACTGGAAAGTGAATCTCATCACAAATAAATCCTGACCCAGAGAGGTACTCCCAGAAACTCAATGAAATCAGCCCAGGAGGTTTCGGGAAGCTGGTCATGGCAAATGAATCTCTAAATTACTGGTATTAATCAAATGCCTCCTAAATCTCTTCACTTCATTGCTTTCCCTCATGACCAAATCCACTTAGAGCCAACTCCTTTCCTTGGCACAATTCTTGATACCTGCTATTTTTAGAGCTGCTTGATTTAAGACATAATCAGTTACTGGTCGGCTATAAAAGAAGAGGTGACATTTAACGAGTGGAAGGAAAAAGGGGCGGGCAGAAGTGAGCCAGTGCTAAATCAGGAAGCCTCAAATTGGATTTGACATGCCTGGAGGAAGGCAGGAAGTAAAGAATGCAGAAGTCACAGGAAGCTGGAGTCCCCATTGACTTCAGGATGGGTGTATACCAGCTCTCACACAGTTGATGACTTCTGTCATTTCTCAGCATATGGACCTTGAGGTACAGTCAAGAAAGAGGTGCCCTACAGGAGGTTCGAGCTACTACAGTGGAAAAAATACTAGCACATTTTACAAGTGTTCCAGAGCATGCTGGTTGCTATACACGCATGGCCTTATTTTATCCTCACTATCACTGCAAGATTGATAAATGATATAAATAAATGATATGAAAGGCTACACATTGGGAAGTGCCCTTCTTATGTTCGTCCTCATCTGACCCCATTTGGTAAGGTAGCCACTTTGAGCTCTCCTTTGTCTATTGTTCCGATTTCTTTGTTTTCGGTTTGATTTCGTTTTTGCAGATACAAACAAGTGAAATTATGTATTTTTATTTTCATCCAACAGCTGAAGAATTACTCATATACCTTCCATATAAGAAACCAACGTTCAGAGAACGTTCCCCTAAGCTGCTCTTTGCTGGGCAAGTACTCATATAGTTTTGGAGTCCTTGTTGACTGTGGTATCTTGCCTTGAGGGTCAAGGGTCAAGGGACATAGCTGAAAGTCACCCTAGATCCTAAATTCAAAGTTGAGTTAACAGGTTTGAAGGTTTAGAAAATGCCAAGCATTTGTCCTGTGGTCCAAAGAAAGCTAGGATCTAAGCCTTAAGAGGTTTTCACTGCATATTTAGTGGATGTCATTTTGCAAGCTTTCTGGAAAAGAAAGATTGAGATACATGGTGCTTGAGATAAGGTTGTCAAATAAAAACAGGACACCCAGTTCCATCTGAGCTTCAAATAATGAATAACTTAATGTTAGTATGCCCTGCATAATATTTGAATGTGGTTTTGTTATTATTTTTAGCTAATTCTGCCCTAGCAAGTATTGAATTGGGGTCGTTAATACTGTGAAAGACAGCAGGCCTCAGGTCTGAGGGGAGGAAGAAGTATCTGGAGTTTGTTGTGAGCCATGACCGATTACATCACAGTAATAATACCTAAAAATAGAAGTCTTGATTATAGATTTCATACCCTCTAAGAGTAGAGAAGACCACCTTGATTACTTCTGGAAATATAGTTTTCAAAGAGTTTCTTCAATCCCAATTAAACTGCCGGTAGAAGGACCTGAGAATGAGAGGTGCAGCCTAACCTAGCCAGCGCTGTGTTGGCATCTCTTTGAAATTCTTTGAATCTTCTTTTGTTGCCATTCACTTAGTATGAAATGATACTTTAATATTGCTTTACCTTTCATTTCTTTATTTTATGAATTTAACATTCTCTTATGTGTTGCTCTGGTATTTCATTTTTTCGTGTTAAAAAACCCTCTTTTCCTATTTTACTAAAAATTGCAGTGAGCTCATCACAGATTATTTTAACTATTAGGTTGTCGTCTATCATATTTGGTAAAAATATCTGACTTTCTTCTTATCCTTTAATTTTAATATTTATTTTATAGATGTTTTAATAATTATCATAAGTCTAATTTCACACAATTATAACCAAGTTTTTCTTTTGTGATTGATTTTATTACTTCAAAACAATATTAAGAAAGTTGCCATCTCTCCATGGATCTCATAAATATTTTATTTTCTGCTTGTCTTTTTCTGTTTAAAAGTATGAGTTAACTCATTTAGCTAGTGGGTCTCAAACACTGGTTTGAAAATTGCCTGCAAAAAATTCCCATTTTGCCTGTTTGTTTCAGTGCCCATCATCCCCAATACACATAACGAACCTAATTAATCAAAATTGCTCTCAAAGGGCTATGGAAAAACATTTTCTAAACCACTCCCTAGGAGATTCTTTTGCATCTGAAGCTTGAAAATCACTTCTTTGCGCCACATAAAATGTATTATACATCTCTGTTTTCAGGCAATAGATTGACTTGGGATCATTTAATCAAAAGGGCCTTTGTGGGGAAAGACCAGGAAGAGCTTACAGAAGTGAAGTGAGATCTGATGAGACTGACTTGGAGTGGGAACAACCAGACAGCTCTGGGGATCCCGGTAGGAAAAACCACTCCACAGACATAAAAGGACATCAGCAGCCAAGTGAAGGAACACCAAGTGTCCCATACCACATCCCACCTCCACTCTCAGAATATAAGTTCATGAGGGCAGGGATCACTGTCTGGCACATAGTAGGTGCTCAAGAAAGCTCTCTTTTTCTTTCTGTTCTATTCACGGTCCCTTGAGACAGATCCCTATTGTCTTGACTTGGGTAACTGCCACCCTTTGATCAGAAAAGGTCAGAGAAACTTGATTTATAATCACGCTCAACCTAGATGCACAAGAGAAGACGTGATTCCCCAAAAGAAAGCTAAAATCTATTACCATAAGAAGAGAGAACAGATTCCAAGTGGGTTAAAAATCATTATCTAGGGACCAGCAGATGGAGTGGTGTATAAGGTGGCTGGATCCTCCAGGGTCGAGAGTACAGTTTGAGTCCCAGACCTGGCAGCTTGAAAATCACACTGAGAGCATGTGTGTGAGTGCCCAAAGTCTTGAGAGGAGAATAGAAGAGAAGGGATTGCAACATGATCATTTGCCCTGGAGGGGGATGTCTCACATTCTCTGTCTGTCTGTCTCTCTCTCTCTCTCTCTCTCTCTCTCTCTCTCTCTGTCTCCAGCGAGCACACACATCCCATAGCAAATTTTTAAAAAATTAATAATATATCATGGTATATATTAAGACACTAGGATTTTTTTCCCAAATAAGGTTTCTATTATTCCCAATATCTCTTTATTTCATCAGTCTTTTTAATCTTCCTTATACCGAGTAATTTTCTTAAACATAAGTTAAATTGTTATGCCCTTTTATATCCATATTGAGATATGTATTTCATTCCATGGACCTGGAATTCCATATTTCTAATGCTAAATTCACTCCTACATTTGATGCAGAGGTTTCCCATGACCTTTAGAAACCCAAAAAGAGGCAAATTCTGCTGTTCCTCATGCTACCTACATTTTTTTTTCATTCTCTGCAAATACTATACCTCTAGTTTTAATGATCTTATTCTTTGAAATTTAAGTATCTTACATTTCCCCTCAGGACCAAAAGTATGTTTGCTTAGCAATGACTCTCATTCTTCTTCCTTTAGGCATGATCCAGCCAGAAATTAATCATAAGATAAAATGTTTTCTTCTTTGAACTTCTCAGTAAAAGTGATCCTAATGTTCTTTATTTGGGTTTATTTTAGGAAATATAAAGCCATAGGCAACCAAACAGGAATCCAAGCAATGTGTCCCCCTAATTTATTAACAGTTCTTTTGCATTCAAAGGAGCCCCTTCTGCTCAGGAGCCAAATAATCTTGTCTGAGCCGCTATTCCATAGTCTATTTATTTATTATAAAGTACTCACATTTTATTAGTCAACTCTCTCTCCTGATTATTCCTGAGGCTCTTCAGAGACTAGAACCATATTGTAGCAAATCCACCATCTCATTTGCCACCTCTTACTCCGAACCATAGCCCTAGGGCCCTCTGTTAGTCACCTCCTAACATCTCCCAACTGATTAGTGGGCACTCTGCAAAATATTCTGCAAGAGCATATCCCCAAGGTTATAGTCCCTCCATGCCAAGAGGACATGCCCCATCCTAATTTCCATAGCCAATGATGTCTGACAAAGTAAAACAGAATCTTCAGAATAGTGCAAGAACAAGAAAAACTTACAATTGGCTATTAGATAGCACAACTCCTAGGATCCATCCAAGTGTTTTCCCTCCTCCCTACATTGGTTCCTCAAAGACTGGCTCACCTCTCCCACAGAGCTTTATTTTGTTTGTTTATTTACCCCGAGTCCACGTTCTTATTCCCATCAGCCTCAGGGAAATGAATGAGCAACCACCACTCTATCCTCTGATGCAAAGCCCAATTCATTTGTTCAGTAGGATGACTCAGAATAAAGATATATTCCTCCCACTACATCCTGGTCCAGACAGGGCCCACCAATGGGAGAGCGTACAGTTGTACACATGTGTTTCTAGTCAGAGACAGTGTAAGGAGGGAGGGGCACCAAACACTACCCCACGGTGAACTAAGCCATACCTACCGGAGCTCATGGTTATCTCAGTCTGAGGGAAGTGGACCTGTCTGCTGCCTTTTGGAAAGCTCTTGTGATAATCCACAGGAAAGATTTAATCCAAATACTTCTCAAGAAAAAACTAGCAATTTGGAGGAAATAGTCCAAATTAAATCCACATGGAAAAAAAAAAAGTCTCCTGAGTAAGGGCATAGTCCTATTACTATATTCCCAATTTGTTACTGATAGCACTTTCTGTGGAAATCTGCTATCTCTGGCAGAGTTCAGCTGACGTCAAGGGCTCAGAGCTTCCCCAAGTACAGAGAGGAACAGGCATTTGTCTTACACGAATATGATTAAATATCTCACAGAGAAGTCCAGGCTAAGAACTTAGCTCAAAAGGGAACAGCAAGCCTCAGATTCCCCGGTGAAGCCTAATGGGCCACACGAGGCGGGATTTGGTGAGCAATGGGCAGAAAGCTCACACTGGCAGATGGTCCTTTCCGCAGCACAACCCAGTCTGAGAGACACACAGAGGACTGCTGCCAGCAGAGGCAGTTTCTGTGATTTTCATTGTAAAGAGGCTTGTCCTTAGGCCACAAAAGACTGTCCAGAGTAACGATTTATTAAGCTATGGGCAGCTGCCAAAAGCTAAGGCTGAAGGGAAGGCTTTGATTTATTTCTTTCTGGCGTTGGTTCTCTCATGGCTTCGATCCTGGAAATGGAGTACCGGTAGCAAGTATGCATTCTCCTGGAATGTCTGCAGAAGGCCCAGCAGCCCGCAGAGCAGTAGGCTTTAGTCCAGGTCTTCATCTTCTCCTGGGAGTCAAGAGCTCCACCGCAGCCTTCAGCGCGGAGGACACAGGTGGCTGTAACTGGGAATGTCATTTCACCTTTTGAGACACTAGCTGGAAAACAGAGCACAGTTAACTAAGGATTGGTGTGTGCTTTATTCATTTTCAAGCGTGGACAACTTGGGAAGATTGACAGAAGTGATCTCATAACTGGAGGTAAGAGACTGGACCCCTAAATAAATGAATGAATAGCCCCTGGCTGCCTGGTAATCTTAGCTCCATTTCTTTCACAGTGTGTCTTTTCCACGCTTTTTGCAAAAGTTTAACTGCACTCCAGTGTTAATTCGTTTGATAGTACTGTCATATGGGGCTATTTCAAACTGTGGCCAAGCCCTGCCCTCTAGTGGCCGGAAATTGCAATGCCTTCATTAGTCAATCGTTGAACTCAATGACAATTTTCAATGGTTCAGCGACTCCTGCTGTCATGCATGGTAGTCAAGTCGCAGAATTTCAAACTAAAAAGGACTTTAAAAATCATCTGGTCTGTTTCTTTTCATATTCAATCCTTTCAAAAATGTACTTGGCTTTTACATCAAAATCCAACCTCTGCATAAAGATAGGAGAGTAAAACAAAATCACAGAACTGTCTTCCCACACTTGATCCAATGGTAATTTTTTACGGCTAATAATTTATCAGCAGCAACCAGAGAAAAAAGAGATTACTTGAACTATAATTTTTTTAGGTTTTGCAGCCATGAAAAAAATAGATTTCAGAACAACCGGTTATTCAACAAAATACGGAGAATTCAATAGGGTATTCTTTAATTAAAAAGTAAGTAGAAAGCTAACTAACTAACTCTCAAACTAATACCTTGATGAAGAGAAGACAAAATGATTCCAGGTAAAGTGGTTAGGGTTTCAAGGAGAATCCATAAGCTATAAACCAAGCTGCTCTGTTAAACATAGCAAATAAAAGAACTAATAAAACATTATGCAAATCTACAGATACAAAAATGAGTAATGCTTCAAGCAAGAAAGAGATAAAACAGAGCTAACCCCATTCTACTAAAACTATTTCTAACGATCCTAAAGGAAAGAACCCTTCTAAATTCATTTATGAAGCTTCCATTACCCTGAATCCCACACCAGACAAGGACATAACAACTACAAAAATCCACCGACAAAAATCTCACATGAACATAGATGCAAAATTCTTGACAAAACACTAACAAATTGTATCCAACAATACATTAAAAATATTATACACTAAGACAGCAGATGGTGTAATAATTATATCACTGGACTCTCGTAGTCAACCTTTGGATTGAGCCTTGGATCTGGTGGCTTGAAACTCACGCTGGATGCATGTACATGTATGCCCAAAATCTTGAGAGGAGAGTGGAAGAGAAGGGATTTTGGTGTGGCCATTCCCCCCAGGGGATGATTTTTCCCTTTCTGTCTCTTTGTTTCTCTCTGGTTTTCCAGAAAGTACACATGTCCTATAGCAAAAATCTCTCTAAATACACACACACACATGCTACAAAACAGGTAGGTTTTATTTCAAGTATGCAAGGGTGGTTCACTATATACAAAACGATGAATGTAATGCATCATATTAACAGAAAAAAAGATAAAAATCATATGACCATATCAATCAATGCAAAAAAAGCATTTGATAAAATACAACATCACTTCATGAGTAAGATCATCAGCAAAATCAGCATAGAAGGGATATTTCTTGACACAATAAAAGCCATATGTGAAAAATCGTCAGCTAACATCGTACTGAATGGGGAAAAGCTGAAAACTTTCCACTAGAAACTTGAAAAAGACAAGGCTGCCCACTCTATCCACTCCTTTTTGATATAGTACTAGAAGTCTTCACCCATGTAATCAGACAAGGGAACAAAATAAAATATATTCAAATAGGGAAATAAGTGAAATTATATTTGCTGATAGCATGATTACATATATAGAAAATCCAAAAGAATCCACCAAAAAACTTCTAAAAGTGATAAATAAATACCGTACAGTGGCAGGATAAAAAAAAATCAGCATATAAAAATCCATAGCATTGCTATACACCAACAATGAACAGATTGAGGCAGAATTAATGAAAGCAATTCCATTTACAATAGCCACACAAAAATTAGGATACCTAGGAATAAACCTAACCGAAGAAGACAAAGGCTTCTACAAAGAAAATTATGAAAATCTTAAAAAGGGAGTTGAAAATGGCACAGAAAAGTGAAAAGATATTCAATGTTCCTGGATTGAAAGAACTCAAAAATCAAAATGTCAATTCTACCCAAATTAATCTACAGATTTAATGCAAATTACCAGAGATGTTTTCACAGAATCAGAAAAAAAGAATTATGAAATGCATCTGGAATCACAAAACACCCTGTATCACCAAAGCAATACTGTGCAAAAAGGATAAAATAAGAGGCATCTCACTCCTATTACAAAGCTGTGATAATCAAAACAGCAAGATACTGGCACAAAAAAAACAGCCGTGTAGACCAACGAAACAGAATAGAGACTCCCAAAATAAACGCCTTATCTGATAACTGATTTTTGACAAAGGGCACAACACAATCCAGTGCAGAAAAGAAAATCTCTTCAGCAAATAGTGCTGGAAAAACTGGATATCCATTTAGAGAAAAAATGAAACTGGACCCCTATTTCTCACCATTGATAAAAATCAACTCCCAATGAATCAAAGATCTAAACATCAAACCTCAAACTATAAAACTACTGGTGGCAAACACAGGGGCAACTCTTGGAGACATCGGAGTAGGCAAAGACTTCTTAATTCTTAAATAAGATCCCCAAAGTACAGGTAATAATCCCCAAAATAGACCAGTGAATCTGTAGATTCGGTGTCATAAAATAGAAGTCAACAAATATTTTCTGAAAAGGGTAATAGTAAATATTTTAGAATTTATAGGCTGCCCAGCAAAAGAAAAAATAATTAAAGTGAAGAGACAACCCTTGGAATAGGAGATTGTACTTGCAAACTCTCCCTCAAATAAGGAACTAATAACCAAAATATACAGGTAACTCAAGCAGCTGACCCTCAAAAAGAATATTCAATCCAATTAAAAGATGGGCAAATGAGCTGAACTGACAACTCTCCAAGGAAGAGATACAAACAGCCAAAAAGCATATGAAAAAAATGTTCAACACCCTTATCATTAGAGAGATGTAAGTCAAAACTCACAATGAGATACCACTTTACCCCAGCCAGAATGGCTAAGATTAAAAAAATAAAGAACAATGATGAGGCTGTGGTGAAAAGGAATACTCCTACACTGTTGGTGGGAATGTAAATTAGTACAACCACCATGGAGAACAATATGGAGGTTCCTCAGAAACCTACAAATAGAACTACCAAGTGGTCCAGTAATTCCACTCCTGGGTATCTATTGCAAAAGATAGGAATAGATGTAGTCAAAAAAAAGAAAAAACACAAAAACTTGCTCATCCATGTTTATTGCAGCATTATTCACAATTGCTCAGACATGGAATCAATCCAAATGTCCAAGAACAGATAAGTGGGTTGAAAAAGTGTGGCACATGCACACTATGAAATAGTACTCTGTCATAAAAAACGAGACCCTGGCATTTGATAGAAAGCAGATGATTATGGAATATTTAATACTGGGCAAAGCAAGCCAGGCTATGAAAATGAGGCATTGTATGCCCTCACTTAATGTATACTGAATGTGTGCACTCTGTGGTAGAAACTGAAGGACTGGGAGGTGTAAAACCATGGAGAGCAACTGTGGAAACTAGAGACAGTTGTGGGAGAAGAGTGGGAAATGTGGGAGTGAGCAGGGAAGGGAGTACGGGCAAAGGGCAGGGGATGGAAGGAACCAAGGAAAAAAGAGAAGCAAACCAATTAAGGGATACAAAAATGGAAAATTATCTGTTGATGATAATATGTATGGTAATATCTTTGAGTGGACTAATATAAAGTGTTTTTATATAAATCAGCAAATACATTTCAAAAAGAAAGAAAAAAATCAAGAGAAAGAAAAACATCAAACAAAAGTAAAAACCTTCAAAAGGAAAGTAAAACAAAAGGTGAATAATAAAGAACTCATGAGTTAAAAAGACGTAATGAAAAGAACAAGTGTGAGGGCGAGATAGTGGAGCAGCACTAATGTAACTAACCTCTGAGAGGCTGACCCACGTGGGAAGGTCTTAGAGGTGCATCTGAAGACCTCTCTGAACACGTCCGGCATGTCTGTGCCCATGACCCGGGGCTGGTTGAAGCTGGAGGTAGATTCCAGCATAAAGACCTTGTTCAGAGTGTCTGTCTCTACCTCTCTCTGTGTCTCTCTTCCTTGTGGAAGAAAATTTCAAAAAAAAAAAAATGGAAAGAGAAAAAGAACTAGTGAGGATCTAGTTGTTTAATTTCACAGTTTAGGCTAATCCTGTGTAGGCATGAAAGCAGTATAAATGAATATATAGTAAGTTTTAACAGGTGAAAATAATATCAACAGAACCTGGAGAAGAGTGAGGTGGAAGGAAGAGTAAACACATCAACTTTCTTAACTTCGTAGTGGGGTCAGCAAACCACAGCCTGTGGCCAAGTCTCCTCTTTTTGTCACCAGTGTTAAGAGTCATTGAACGAACACACTTTAATTTACATGTCGTCTCTGGCAGCTTTTGTGCTACAATAGCAGAGTGGCATAGCTGGGACCAAGAACTTTCAGTCTATAAATTCTAAAATATTTATTACCACCCATTTCAGAAAATGGCTGTTGACTCCTATTTTGTGACACCCAGACAATCTATAGATTCTCACATTGAAATGTGTGGCTTAAAAAACGAGCCTCTATTTTAAATTGCTTTTCGCCATTATTTTTAACTGTAGAAAGATCTCTGCTGAGGACATTTTTCATCCAATGCATATATACATGTACTTGTCCAGAGAGGAGTCTAGAGGAATATTCATAGAATAGTAAAAATTTTTCCTTCCAAATGGTAATATCTGGAATAATTTGTTGCTTCTTTTTGTTTGAGTACTGCCTGAAATGTTTTCAGTAATAAGTGAGCATGTATAATTGTTTAGAAAATGGTTAAGTGATACATTACTTTTAAAAATAAAGAAGCCAGACCCAGGGGTGGAATAGTTCACGTGGTAAAATGCAATGCTCTGTGAGGCGGATTCACATGGCAAAGTTCTCAGTTCTAGTCCAAGGACCTCCTTCAGTATGCCAGGTACATATGACCATGACCTGAGGCCGGCTGAGGCTGGGGTGGATCACAGCATCAAAACTCTATTGGGGTGCACGCTCTCTCTCTCGGAAGATTATATATGGAAGATTATATATATATATACACACACACACACACACACACACACTTAAAAAAAAAAAAAGAAGAGTCATGCTCAGCAGCAGTGGCACAAGTTGTAAGGCACACTACAATACTAGAGCCATCTGGGAAGGGGTGTGGTGGTGGTGGTGTTCAAATCCTGGGTCAGCCTGAATATGCAGGGCATGCCTGTGATCCCAGCTGGTTGGAAAGTTGGGGGAAGGATCATGGTGTGGCCAGACCCCCCCAGGGTCCCTGTCCCTTGTCCCAAGGGTCCCTGTCCCTTGTCTCTCCTCTCTCTCTCTCTCTCTCTCTCAGCAAATAAACTTAGAAATAAAAGGGTCACATCTATTTTATCTTCAATCATGCTTTCCTGAAAACTCTCCTCCTGTTGGTTGGCAGCTTCCTCGTGTTCCATTTTCTTCACCTCCAAATACTGGTATGATTTTAGAAATGCAATTGGAGGATTTCTGGATACTCCATAACTAAGAGCTGTGCAGGTTCGTTTCCACAACTTCTACATCTACTGTCAAATGATGGGTAAGGAACACTGGGAGCAGCAGAGGGCGCTCTCCTCCAGCTTTAGGAGAACGTCATGCTAAATCTGAACCCACCTGGTTCTGTCACTTCAAGCTGCATGGGTGGCAGCCAGTCACAGGTCACCTGCAGGACTCGGTTATTCCATTTCATTTCTGCCAATCTATCCTCCATCGTGCAGAGCAGATATGCACCCTGCTACCAGCAACTCTTCTGTGACTTCCCATTGCACTCAGAATGAGTGCAGGGCCTGCATGATCCTGCCCTGCTGTCTCACTCCTTGCACCACATGACACTGTATACCAACCACACTGGCATTGAGTCACTCGAGGACACCTATGGGCCTTTGCTTTTGGTATTTTCTCTACTGAGATCTTCTCCCAAGTTCTTTGCATTAAGAAATCCTTCTCAATGTTTAAACCAGGTTAACTGTCACTTTCTCAGAGAGAGACATTTCCTAAGTACTCACTTTCTTTTCTTTTTTTTTTTAATTTATTTTTAAAGGTTTTTTCATTTATTTTTCTGGGTTTGTTTGTTTTGCTTTTGTCCAGAGGGCGTATGTGCTCACCAGAGACAGAGATGGAGAAAGAGAGCGAGAGAGAAAGTACTCCCCCCAATGGAGTGTGATCATGCTGCAATCTCTTCTTCATTTCTCCATCCTGGAGAAATGAAGTATTTGGAGTACACAACCTCACATGCATCCAGCGTGTTTTTCAAGCTGTTAGGGTCAGGATATAAGCCACGGTTAGTCTTGTAGGGTCCAGCTTCTTTACCCATGAGACTCTGAGGCCAGCCCAAATTATTTTTAAAAATTGACACATGAAAGTATACATACTTGTCACATACAACATGATGTTTTGAAATAATGGTCAAATCTATAATAGGTAATTAACAAATGCATTACCTTGGATAGTTATCATTTTTGTAATGCGAACACTTAGCAACCACTCTTTTTATGCTTTTCAAGAACGCAGTATGTCATCATTAGCTGAGTCTCTATTCTGTACCATAGATCTCTTGAACTTTTTCCTCCTAACTAATTGTAAATAAGCAGAGAAAAAAGTCTCAGAAGAAACCAAACCGGCCAACAACTTGATCTTGAACTTCTAGCTTCTAAAACTGTAAGAAAATAAGTATCTGTTGTTTAAGTTACCCAGTCTGTAGCATTTTTGCCATAGTACCTCTAGCAAATAAATAGCAGGGATTTTCAAAAAAGTCCACTGAAAATGTGCATTAGGAAAAAGAACTATGTAAGAATTTTGAAAAATATTTTGCACCAAAATAACCTTGTACTTTATTCCATTTTCCATAAACTTTTTGAAGTCCCCTTGTACAGCCCTTTATAAATTAAACGGTATTAAATGAAAGTAATGACTTGATATTTGAAGGAAGAGTATGGATAGGTAAGCACAAATTGGGGGATCAAACGGCAAGCCAGTCTACTGAAGTAACAGAATCTGAGAAGCTAAATACTGAGGACTGGAAAAGCAGAGATGGCCACATACTTTGCAGTGCCCAGGGTAAAAGCAAAATATGAGGTCCTTTGTTCAAAGAACAGGAGGAAAAACTTCATAAGGATACTGAAACATAAAGCTTTCTTCTTCCATGGCCTCTTTCTCAATGTGTCATGATCTTTTATTTTTGCTATTTGATATCAACCTAAGAAAAATTAAAATTTAGAAGTAGCATACATTTTACCACTCAGGGGCAAGCAGGTGGCATGGAAGTCAAGAGGGTTAGATTCCACATGACCAGATGCATGGTTCAAGACTTGGACACAGCAGACTGAAAGCACACCAGGTGCATGTGTGTGCATGCCCAAAATCCCAAGAGAATAGAAGGAACTGCAGCATGGTCATCCCCCACCCCCGGCCCACCTGATGATTTTTCACTTTCCCTCTCTGTCTCTGTCTCTCTTCAGTGAGGGTACTTACCCTATGTTAAAAAAGATCTAAAAAAATTTACTACTCATTCTTACATAATGCAAGGTTAATTTTGAGGATAAATATAAGCTCAACTTACTTGACACAGAATTATCAAAATTAGATCATTTGTAGCTCATACATGCATATATACTTTTCTCACCAGAACAGTGGAAATATCATGAAAAAAACGAACTCATCTGCTTTTATTTCACTTCTTGATATGTGCACATTTTACCAGCACTCTCTACCTTTGGAATACTGATGAATAAGGAAGAACTGAAAGGAAGAGAAACTACAGGATTTCCTACCTATCCCTTCCTTCTCTCTCACAATTTCAACCAAAATTGGTGACTAGTACGTGCAAGAAACATGAGTGTATGATGAAAGTCCTTGGTTATTTGCGTTTCTCAGGATGACATGGAATAGAATGCATGGCCTCTTGCCAGGACATCATGAATGTTCTATGCGAACTAGGACAGCAAGGAACAACAGTGGACATGTATGTCACGAGTCTCCTCTGCTCATACACATGCTCCATTGTCCCACTACGCTTTACCTACAAAACACAAACCTGGACATAAAATTAAGAATTTCAAGATGGCCACAGCAGAATATATATATTTTTTTTTTGAGAGGTTTTTGCTATAGGGTGCATGCTCTCACCAGAAAGACAGAGAGAGATAGAGAGATAGAAAGAGAGAAATCACCCCCTAGGGGGGATAGCCACGCCACAATCCCCTCTCCATTCTCCTCTCGGGATCTTGGGCATGCACGCAGATGCGCCTGGCGTGAATTTAAGCCACCAGGTCTGGGACTCGAACCACGGTCGGCTATATGGGAGTTTAGCGACATAGCCATTATGCTAACTGCTGGTCCCAAGGCCACAGCAGAATATTAAACCAAGCAAAAAACCATCTGAGGGTGAGTACCTGTGCAATTGCATACATTGCAAGCTCAGGAAGCCAGCGCTGAGAAAAAAGTCAAGACATTACTCAAAGAACAAAGAAAGTGAGTGAGTGTCAGACTAACTACAAGCAAATTCCCAGAGAAGCATCCTGCAGAGGTCCCTAAAGCCTTTCTATAAGAAGCGCCAAGGCAGCCCTCAGTATCTAATCTTTAAGAGTAGAGACAGGAATTAATGAAAGCATACTATTAATTTTTCACTATGAAATACATTACCTCAGGTTTCAATGGGCTTTGTGAGTGAGACTGAGAATATCTGAAGACACCAACCATCTTTCTAGGGAAACTGTGTTCCTGAGTTCACAGAAAAACTGAAAATAGCCCTTGGGAACCTACCCATTTTAAAGGTAAAAACTATCCGCACCTGTGAATATTGAGGCTGGTTCTTTAACAAGGCAAAGGCCAGGTAAATACCAAGCTAAGAACATTAAGAGGTAGGTGGAGGCAACCAGGTACAGTGGAACCTTTAGGTTAGGAATTGGAAGATCCAGATCTGATGATCAGCTCCAATAGAAAGTGTGTGTTCATGGGTCAGCCTTTTCCCTGGTGACTGAGGTAGCTGGATCCCACAGCTGACCAGGTGGTTTGTGTCCCAGACCCGATGACTTAAAAAACACGCTGTGCACACATGCCCAAAATCTCAAGAAAAGGAGGGAGAGATGGAGGAGGAATTAAGGTGTACCCACGCCCTATGGGGTGGGGTGCGTTCTCATGCTCTCTCTCTCTCTCTCTCTCTCTCTCCCATGAGCGCATGTGCCCTCTGGCACACTAAGAAAAATGTCCCAGACCCGATGACTTAAAAAACACGCTGTGCACACATGCCCAAAATCTCAAGAAAAGGAGGGAGAGATGGAGGAGGAATTAAGGTGTACCCACGCCCTATGGCATGGGGTGCGTTCTCGTGCTCTCTCTCTCTCTCTCTCTCTCTCTCTCCTATGAGCGCATGTGCCCTCTGGCAAACTAAGAAAAAAAAATTGTGTGATCTTGATCAACTTGCTTTCAAACACTGAGTCTCATTTCTCTCTTTTGCAAACAAGAGAGTTGGATTTTCTGATCCCCAAGGGCCTATGCTATGCTAAAAATAACCAAAACCAGGAAAATTTTGTAACAGGGAAAATAAAAAATTACAAAGCCCCATAGAATAACTTTCCAGTGAACAATGAACTGAAGATGTTTTTAGAAACCACAGTGGGCTGGTCCTAATTAGCCCTTTGCAGGTCTTAAAAGTCTCAGCCCCTATGACTGATTTCTTCCTGCCAAAGACTGGACTAGAGCAGAGTGCAAGTAAGACTGAGTGCACTTACCTTCCCACCTGGCAACTGGGGTAGTACCCTTATCTCTGAGAGAGACCAGTTAGTGACATGAGCCAGAGGAAGGCCCTCTCTGATGTTTTTATCCCTACTTTTCTTCTTATTAACTCCTGGCTCGCACCACCTTAAGACTGGGAACACTGGTGTAAACAAAGCCAGCAAACCGCAATAGGGTATGGGAGAATAAAGTGTGCGTGTGTGTGTGTTGAGGGGGACATCTGAGGGAGGGTCAACCCTGATACCAATGAACTGGGTGACTTGACACAGGTCCCTTCTTCCTGTGTTACTTTTGTTCTGTCCTCCTCAGCATCTCCTCTCAGATGACGGCACCGTGTTTTTCACTCGTTGTTACACTTTTGTTTGTTATGAAACCCTGACGTTTAGGGGGCCTGGCCCACCAGCCCCACCAGTTCCCAGCTCTACCTGTAGGCTCGTATTGCCCCAGTCTAATTGGCAGATCCCATTTCCCTGGCCAGAGTGTTGGATCAGAGCTAAATATGTGACCTGGCCAGAGCCAATGAAAAGACTCGACACCTGTAACAGGACTTCTGAGAGAGAAAGGTTATCTGTTCACTAGGTAAGGAGGCATGTGAGGCTTGGAGCTATTACAATCATTTGGCTATCAAGAATGGAGCCAGCTTTAGAATAAAGCCAACAAACCCATGAACAAACAGAAAAGTTGAGCATGTATCGACACTTTCTGAGCTTTTGGATTGAACTGTGCCTAAAGCCAAAAGTCACTGCTGGATTTAGGCCAATAAATTCCCTTTTTTACTTAAGCTGGTCTAAACTGGACTTTTGGTCTCCTGCAAGGGTAAGAATTCTAGCTACTATACCTCACCTCTCTGTACCTCGATTTCCTGGCCTGCAAAATCACTATTTTGTGGACAGTATTTTGCAAGGACCAGCATAATGGTATTATCTCTTCCAGGAGTACCTTTAATTCCAAGGGTGGTAACAAAGACACATTTTCAAAATGCCAACGACTGATTTTTTTTTTCCCTCATTACATTTCAGATTTCTCAACATCTGTGAATCTTACATGACCGTGTAAGTAATTATCATGGTTTGTATATAATATAATGCGGGATTTCCAGCTGAAGTCTCTCTTTTGAGCCTAAACACCATATCCAACTGAATACTGGACATCACCACTTAGATGTTTATAGTCATCTCACCCTGGCAGGTCTCGAACTGAATGTGGATCTTCCAACCCAAACTGGCCCTCTTTCATGTTCCTAATCAAAATTAATGGCCCCACCATTCAAGGCCAAGCATAAATCCTACAAGTTGCTTTTCCTTCCCTCTCTCTCTTTGTTCACAATTCATTTTATTTATAAGCCTTGGTAGGTCTGTCTTCAAAATAGCTGTCCCTTTTTTTACTTTTCTCCCTAAATGTCCTGCCACTTCTATACTGGGGCCACTGTTATTTCTTGCCCAATCAATAAAAAGATTTTAGAATATCTAGAAATGGCTCCCTCCTTCTGCTTCTGGATGCAGTCCCCCCCCCCCTCTCTTTTGGGCTTATTAGTGATACCAGCTGTGCTACTATTGGACTGTTGGAAAAGTCCTGAGTATTTTCTATGTATTTCTAAATAAAAATATGCCATGACTTTTTTGACAACCCAGTACAATCCCTGGATGCCTGCAGAATCCTTTGTGGCTCTTCTCTGTAAACAAGTTCTCTCCGAATTGTTCTACCTTAAGGGTCCTGCCTGTTTCCCCTTGAGACTCTAAACCCTACACCTCTTTCCAAGAACATTTTCCTCCTTTTAAGCTGACTCCTATAATAACTTTGTCTTCTTTCCTCTCCTCCCCTCCTGAACTTCTGCTTGTGTAGCCTGGAAAAAAAAGAGGGAAGATGAAGCTGAGAGACCATAATAGCAGAGCCAGTTTTTACTTTGGGGAGGCCCTGAGGATGTACAGGGAGAGGAGTGTTCTGGCTCTAGCTGTTGTCAGCAATCCTTAGAATATGGAGATGGCTCCTCTTTGTCCATTTTGGTGGCCCCACTTGTCAGTGCTGGAATCATTGGGAAATGATGATGGACCATCCTATTACATACGACCTTTGCTACAGAACTTAATGATGCTTCCAAATACATAGAGGCTTCAACACCATAGATCTTGCTAGCATTAGCCAATTGATATTTCCTGTTAAGTCTGGCTAAAGCATTGTCTTGAATGTTTATTTGTAGGGAGTACCTAGATGTTGCTCCTGTATTGGGGTAAGACAGGTGTGGGAAGCAGAACAAACATACCCAGTCTGACCCAATTGGTAGTGAATTTTCCGCATCTGAAAATGTCAATTTGTGCAGCATGTTACAGTTTAACAGGAGCGTTCATCCGTCACTAGCTTACACATGGCTGAATAATCAATAAGTACTTTGTAAATGATTGAATGACTCCATAGAGTCATTTTCTCCTCAAAATAACTGTAAAGTAGGCAAAACAGAGATTAGCACTCCCACCTTACAGAAGAGGATATTGGGGTCCAACCAAGTGAAAAGTTTCCTGAACCCACATAGCCAGTGGCTGTAGCCACTCAAACCAGGACCCTGGTGTGTCAGACACATACACTGGTTAGGTTATAAGAGACTGTCTGACCCACTGTCAGGAAAGGAAAGAGCTTCTGAATGGAATGGGGGTGGGTGACTGGGACCAAGTGGTTAAGTGTATTCCCAGTCTTAAGTCTATTCCTAGCCTTCCTGAACAGTCTCAGAGCATGGTGGGGACCTGCCACAGAGAGTGGATGGGGGGGGAGGAGGT
>NW_006159793.1:143367-194273 GCF_000334495.1 Tupaia belangeri chinensis
GCAGGATCGGGCGGGGGGGGGGGGGGGCCCCTGCCACAGAGAGTGGATGGGTAGGCAGAAGTTCAGGCTCCTAGTCAACTGGGAATTGAGCAAAAGGAGTGAGAGACAGACCTTCCAGTGCCAGGACTCCAGGGAAATGTTTGTTGACTTTTTGCTTCACATTGACTACTTCCAACTAGGCTTTGAAGCTAACTTTTTGATAGAAGGACTCCCTTGGGTGGGTGGAAAAGTTCACAACCTTGTTGCTGTGGTTCTCCAACTACAAATGCACAGCAAGTCCAAGAAGATGCCTGAATTATGAGGAAAGTGGCAAGGGAACTACAGAGAAAACAAAGAACTACGAAGAAGGCAGAGACAGTAACAAAAATATAAAAGGCAAAACAAGAGAGGTCACAGGGTCAAGGCAACAGCCATCAGAGCAGTGACTGGAGGATGATGAAGGTTTCCCAGAGTCCTTCACAACGCACGTGTCCCTTATAAAATTGAACCAGGAAGGACCCCAAGGCACCAGAGCCCTAGCTCTCAGCCAAGTCCCTGAAAGGGAATTTTAAGAGAGTGATCTTCTGAAAACGTAGATCTGAACGGTCGCTCACTGCTCATGAGCTCTGATGCTTTCCATCTCTCTGAGGAAAGTCTGTGCTTGTCCACTGAGCTCACGGGCACTGCTGGATTTCTCTTCCCTCACCCAACAATTCTCTTGAATCTGGTCTAGATCTCTGTGCAGGATTCTCCCTGCTAATTCCTGATTATCCTGAGGTCTAAGCTTCAATGTTATTTTACCCAGGGACACTTTTTTGACCCTATTTTTACCCTTCTTAGGTGTTCTCTTCCTTTTACATATTTCTGTACTATCATGGATCTTTTATGATGGTTATATTGCTAGCGCCAGTGGGGGTACTTGCATGAAGGAGAGGTCTCAACACGTGGAAAGTGTCCACTAAGTATCTGCTGAACAAATAAGTGGGAGAAATGGTCAACATCTGTGAAAGAATCTTTTCTCTCACCAAGCAAGGAGAAGAAAACAAACAAAAAACAGAGGTGGGGATTTGAACAAAAAAATACTACTTTTAAGAGAAACAGAAACCCAGAAAAATAAATACTTCTTCATCTACGGGCTATCAAGAAATGTATTATCCTCTTAATAATTGTGCAGCAGTAATTGCCTCTGCTGGAAATGTGGCCTTGTCGGAAAAAAAAAAAAATGATTAGAGGGATCTGGAGAGTTCCTTCCTTAGGAATAAGTGTAGAAAATTGAAATCTACCATTTGGGTGTCTCAGAAAACAGATCAAACTTAAACGAGCGAGTGCACAGGTCAGCTGCTGTAGGTCTGGCAGAGTAAGGCCATGTAAAGGGGCAACTACTTCTCAGCTCCAGCCAATTGTTGAAATTTAAGAATGCAAGGCACTGCTGCCAGACCTTATGACTGTCCCAGAGAAGCCCAAAGTCCATGTGGTATGTGTGTGTGTATGAGAGATCTTCTGATTTTTAAATCTCCCCAACTTATTTACATTTTTTATGGTTGTTGATAAGGTTGAATAAGCAATTTGTATGAGGCCGTGGGATGCCAGAGTGTGACCTTTGCACCAAGAAACCTGACCTCATGGATCTGTTTATCTAAACCTGTGGACACCAAAGGGAGCACCAAAGCCCCAAATAACAGGATTCACTCATGGAGTGAGTGGTACAAGAGGAAATGAGGACAGAGGTTTGTCTGGGTCGATTATTGGCACATTATGGTTGACCAATAAATAGATTTTGAGAGGGAGAAAGAATAAATGAATAATGAATGTATGCTTGCAGTTCTAAGTTTCAACCACTAGATGGTAAAGTTTCTTGTTTTTTTGTTTTGTTTTTTGTTTTTGTTTTTCCTGCCAAAGATGGAGAGACAAAATCTTTATTATGATAGTTCTGTGGGCACATCCATGGCTATGAATGGTTAGCTTGGACATATCGCAAATTCTAACAGCTATTTTTCCATGATTTTTGCTATTCCTTCTCATTTTCTACCCCAGTCTGCTCTGGATACAGATGAAATCATTGGAATATGTTTTTCCTTGATGTGAGCAGCAACACAGTTAGAAACAGAGGATGGGGCTGGCTCCCTAGCCTGGAGGTTAAGGCAACTGGATCCAAACTGACCGACAGGTTCAAGTCCCAGATTCTGGCAGCTTGAGAAATACACTGTGTGTGTGTGTGTGTGTGTGTGTGTGTGTGTGTGTGTGTGCCCGCACGCCCAAAATCCCAAAGGGAGGAAGAAATGGAGAAGGGATTGCAGACCATTCTCCACTGACAGTGTTTTCACTCTCTCCTTTCTCTCCCTTGTGAATGTAAGTGTCCTCTGGTTAAAAATATAATAATTATTATCTATTTAATTTTATTCATTGTTATTTTTAAAATTTGACCAGAGAGAAAGAGAGGCATAGAGGGAAAGTCAGAAAGCAAGCTGCCAGGTCCAGGATTCAAACCATGATCGGCCATGTGGGAGTCTAGCACCCCAACCACTATGCCACCTGCCAATTCTTTCCATGTTTCCCAAGCAAGGGTCATATTTGTAGGAACCTCACCATTTCTGCCATATCTTCTTTCTGTGAGGACAATTATTTTATTATTTTTCTTTCACTAAATTTAATGTTTTACCTTTTGTTTTTGTTTTTGCTAAGGGGCATGTGTGTTCACCAGAGAGAGATAGAGAGAGGAAAAGTGAAAAATCATCTTCCAGAGGGAATGGCCATACCATAATCTCGTCTACTTCATTCTCCTCTCAAGATTTTGGGCATGCATGTATACGGGCCCAGTGTGATTTTCAGGCTGCCAGGTCTGAGACTCAAACTACACATCCAGTCAAGTGGGATCCAGCAGCCTTAACCTTCACAATACCTGCTAGCCTCTACTTGTTTTGTTTTGTATTAATATAGTACTTTGCCAGGTTGTGATCCTCCTGCCTCGTCCTCCCAGCTGGAATACAGATACATACTGTTAATACCATATCCAGCCTTTAGGTTGACCAAGAATTGAACCTAGACCCTCTGTTTGGCCCCAGTCTGTGGAGCACAGTGACTTAGCAACATATGGTACCATAATAGGCATTTTTACTTAAAATGTTATTAAAGGAAACTATATCATAATTGTATTACATACAGAAAAAATAGCAACATTTGCCTTTAATAGAAGGTAACAACAACAAAAAAAGATGAGTAAAATTTAAAAATAATCTCACATGCTTCCCAAAATGTTCTTGAGTGTTTCACATCCTGTACTCAAAGACAAGAGATTGAGGGATTTTAATTAGAGGACAGAGAGGATGAGATTGCATTTCAGAAATCAGTGCTGAAAACATTATTCCATTTATATCTTCTACAAAAAAAAAAAAAAAAGTAAAGAAAAGGAAGGGGAGATGGAGATGATAATCCTGGCAGTAAAAAGAAGGGATATTCCCAAACAAAATCGTCTTCCCCAAGGGACTTTCCAGTAGAGAGTGACATGAAGCCACTCTTGAAAGCCCTGATGAATAGCAGGCTGCAAAAAAAAAAGAGAGAAAGAAAGTAAAAAAAAGAAAAGAAAACAGATTCTGGCCAGTGACAACCTGCTCACTGAAATTCCCAAGTTTAGTATCATTTCCTCCAGCTTCAAGAGGCTTGCTTAGCTACTTGGCAACTGGTTAGTAAAGAGATTTAGATAAAGCTCCTGAAAATGAGGAACTAGCTCATAATTCTTGACTGGGGAAAGCCACAGTACAAAATCTAACAGACTCCTTTGTTCTTTTTATAAGCTCATATCTGGCAGCTTAGAGAAAAAGTGAACTTAAGCATCCATCTCCTGGAGCAGTTCAGCCTTTTATTTTTCCATTTGATAAATATGTATAATGCATCTACAAAAAGTCAGATACTGTGTAGAAATTGAAAGTACTTAACAAGGTTACAAATTCAAATGTCTACCAGTGCTAGGAGGAAAACGTTAATGATAATGCATCCCAGTGTAAGCCAATAGAGAGTGGTGGAGACTGCAGTGAAGTGGAGAACACAATCCTGATTTAAAGTGGAAAACCTCTCAGTTCCAGTCAACACCAGTAATACAAAACTGTGGGAAGGTATATTTCTAAATAACTGCAGCATTGAGCATGGTAATAAGTGTTGTGCTAAAGGAAACTAGGGGAGGAGTAAAACTGGGTGATGAGGCCCTAAGGAGAAAAGAGAAGTGTCTCAAAAGACTATTTTGAACCACATATGATGAACCCAAAGAACTCAATGATGAATGGAAAGAGAAGTATCCAATGGCACAAATAAACTCAAAAAATAATAATAATAATAATGAGGAGCATAATGGTTATATTGCTGGATATTTGTCCAGGTTATAGCCGACAGCATTTCAAGTTCCAAACCTGGAGGCTTAAAACTCACAACAACATGTGTGCATGTGTGCCCAAAATCCTGAGAGGAGAATGAAGAAGGATTGCAGCATGGTCAACCCCCCATGAGAATGAGGTGATTTCTCTTTTTTGTCTCTCTGGCAAGCACACACGCCCTATAGCAAAAAATCTCTCTAAAAAATAATAATAATAAATAATGAAGTCAAGACTGAACATCATCATGTCCCAAGGAACATTTTTAAGATACCCATCCATCCTTTCCCTCAGACATCTTAAACAGGAATTTCTTGGGTTGAGGATCACATGCCCCAATCTAAAAATATCTCTTCTGTTAATTCTCATCCAGGTCCTTCTGTAGGGAACCTCTGCTCTAAGAAGGTGCTCCCCCAAGACACTGACTAAAGCAACAAATATGGTTCTTCTTAGTCTCACAAATTCAAGCAAACTAGGATTCATAGGTTGTCAGGTTTTCACTCTGTGAATGCCTGCGCATGGATCTCAGGCAGGCCCTGCCATGAGCTTTGATAAAGCGCTGCCTTAGTTCCGGGGAGAGGACCCTTCTTGAACGTGTCCATTGGCAGCATCTCTGCTTGAGTAGGCTGCAGACTACATAGGACTGGGAGTATTTTCAGGCCATCTTTTCTAAACATTACCTAATGAAAAAGTTCATTAACTACTATGTTGACATGGCTTATGCAGAAAATGCTGCCAAGAGTATATTTTAGATCTTCTTGGAATTCAGGATGGGGTTGACAAACAGCACAGTTATAAAAATCCAGTATGTTCACCTACATTTTTCCAACTTGCAGCTCAAAAGTCCTCGCTGAACCTCTCCACTAGTGCCTTAGCTTTCAACTTCCTTCAGGAGCAGTCAGGCTCAGTTTTCACATCAAAGAACCCCACTAAGCAGGCTCTATTGTTTCACTATTACAGTTGCCAAGTGAGAAATTTTTCTGAGCTTCAAACCTACTGCCCTTCTCACCACTGTCCTTCCCTCCTGAAAGATTGCCTATCTAAACACCAATCTACCCTAACAAATCTTGCTTCAAACTGTGAACTGTCTCAAAGAAGACATGAAAGGAATGCAGTGTTCTTCAGTTATCTGTGTCGTATACATTTCGAAATCAAGGCAGGCTTCAAAACACAGAATTTTTTGACTTTCATGTGTCTTTTTGAGCTATGACTTCTTTTGATCTATGACCAGTCCCCACTATTCCAGATTCTAGGAAAAATGCAAGTTGTACATGCCTCCAAGACTAGAAAGTAAAAAAAGACTTTGGATAACAGGAAATCTTTAATGTCCCTAAAAGTAATGACTTTATAAGGCTCTGAGTTCAGCCTTTAAAATGAGAAATTTCTGCATTTTGTTAACTATATGTGCTACCCAAAATAAAATGAGAATATCCTTGAATCATGCAAGGGAATGGATTCCGAGAAATGGAACAGCGACTCAGTAGGGTGGAGGCTGCTCATTAAGTTTGATTATGCTATTGTGTACTTGGGAAGGAAGGACTAATAAGCTCTTGTTGCAAATGCTTTGTATTAAATGTATTTTATACTTTAGAACACGTTTATATCTATTGCTTCGTTTTATTCTCCCAGCAATCTTGAAAGGTGGGCAGAGAAGAATTGTATATAATTTACAAAGAAACCCAGGCCCAAAGGAATGTGCAGTGAATAAGTGATGCCGTTGCTGCCAAATGTCCCTTTACCCTCTCCTACTTCTCCCCAGGGGAACATCCTTTCTCATTTTGTGTCCATGAGCTTTGAAAGATATGATAGCATCATTCATCACTCTAAGGATAAGGCATTGAAACAGAGCGTTAGGTTCTTTAAGTCTCAAATTGCTACAGTGATGGACTTGCAGACCTGTTAGAGCTCATGAGATGCAAGTAGACTGTTAGTGGTTGGTAGTGACATGTGTCCACTTTCCTTCTTCCTATCATATGGTGTTAGGAAATGAAGCAAACAGAGGAGAGCAGAAACATCAGAAAGACAAAGGTTTGTATAGATGAAATCAATGAATTTCTAAACTTGGAGCAATTACATTTCTATTTTTGCTTAAATTTGAGCCAGCTTTATTGCTGCCTGCAAATGAAGAGTGATTCAAAAACATGTATTATTCTGTGGCCTCATGGATGACACTTCACTGTGCTCATGGATGACACAGCTCTGTAGCACACACTCAGCATGAACTTTCTGCATTTGTGTGTGTCGTCAACTGGCAACTTCTCTCCTTATTTTAGAGGGAGAAGCAAGAGGGTGAAAATATAACAAACTAATCTTTTTGCATCTAAAAATGTCTGGGCACTAACTAGACAATGGATTGCATACCTTTGGCTAAAGTGCATCGTTCCTGACCCAACCCACAGTGATCAGAATAGGAGGCCAGACGAACGGGGGTGGAGAAAGGCCTATGGATAATAAGGCACATGGGATGGCCACCTCAGTCGCAGAGACTCAGAAAGTTCAGTTCCCTTAGAAAGAGGCTGTAGGCTCAGTAAACCATCCTACAACACCAGTATTCTGGATGCTGTCCCAAAGATCCACACATGCTTAGGCATTCTATGACAATGCTACTTTGCATTTGAACGTCATGATCATTCAAATATTTTTAATGCCTGGACCACCAAATCTTAGGAGATTTCGGCACCTCCATTTGTTGTGTTTACAGAAAAATTGGCCCCAAATAACAACACTCAGTTGTAATGAATTAGTAAAAAAAAAAAAAAAGAAAGAAAAGAAAAAAAGAAGAAAAAAAAAAGAAATAGTGTTAATGAATAAGCAATGTGTTTACATCAAGTGAAAGCCAAATGACATCACAGAACTTTACGAAACAACAGTTTTGCAACAGTACTAATAGGAAACCTGTGAGGGAAGGGCTTAGGCTCAAGGGAGTACAGACAAGGCAAACTGCAAAGGCTCTTGTCAGAGTAGGGTAAACACAGAGCTCCTTTCAGCCAGTTAGATTATGTATCATGCATAATTAATTAATTCTGTCCACTTAAATGTTGTTGTTTTGTAAATTAATTTAACTAATAACCTTTTATGTTATTTTGGTTGTATACAAATGTAAATGGAGCAATGTATTCCTAATTTTATATCCGGATATATGTAAATAACATTGTGATAAAAGAAATCTGTCTACCATAGAGACCATGGTAAATTGCTTTTCCTTTTAAAGGGGCTTGACAGTGTCTCTCACTTGAAAACCCTGATGGTAAAGTGTCCTTCCCAGGACTACCTGCCTGTTCCTGGCACCTTATTTGTGTATTTTACCTTTAAAATACGCTTATTTTAAAAAAGAAAAAAAAAAACATACAAAAAACTTGACTAACATATTATTTACATCCAGAAAGCTGCCCATTATTTATGTATACAATTTGATGAATTTGGAGAGAAGTATGCATTTGTTAGATCATGTCCATCATCTCTGCCATAAACTTATCCATCACTTCCCAGTTTCCTCCCACTCTTTTATATATTATTTGTGCGTATTTGTGAGTTAAGCACACTACATATAATCTACCCTTTTAGCAAATTTTTAAAAATATAGTATTGTTAATTATAAGCAGTATGTCATACAGTAGAACTTAGGACTCATTGATTATGTATAGCCAAAATTTTGCACCATTTGACAAATAACATCTTATCCCCCTCTCTTGCCAGCCTCTGGCAACCATTTGCTCTTTGTTTCTATGAGTTTGACTATTTTAGATTTATTATATGAGTAGTGTTATGTGCTATTTGTCCTTCTCTGTCAGCCTTACTTCACTCAACAGACTACTCTCCAAGTACATCCATGTCACAAATAGAATATTCTTTTTTATAAGACACTATTTTTTCTTAATTTTATTTATTCATTCATTTATTTTAATTTGACCAAAGAGAGATGTAGACAGAGAGAGAGAGAGAGAGAGAGAGAGAGAGAGAGAGAAATTGAGGCGCAAAGTTTGAATTGAGCTGCCAAGTCTGGGACTTGAACCATGGTCAGCCATGTGAGAGTGTCCAGCACCTTAACCACCATGCCACCTGCTGGTCCCCAGAATATCCTTTGTTAAGGCTGAATAATATTCCATCATATGTGTATGCCACATTTTCTTTATCCATTTATCTACCAAAAGTCATTTAGGTTTTTTCCATTCCTTGGCTACTGTATTAATGCAGTAATGAACATGAGAGTACAGATATTTCTTCCAGATTCTGATTTCGTTTTCTTTGTATTTGCACCCAGAAGTAAGACTACTGGATTATGTGGTATTATTTTAGATTTTTGCCATAGGACATATGTGTTAGTTGAAGAGAGATCAACAGAGACAGACAGGGAAAGTGAAAAATAATCCCCCAGGGAGGATGGTCACAACACAGTCCTTTCTCCTCTATTCTCCTTTTGGGATTTTGAGCACACAGCATATTTTTCAAACTGCCAAGTCCAGGACTGAAACTGCAGAGTGGGCTCTGTGGGATTCAGTGCCTTAACCACTATACCGCCTACCAGATCCTAAGGTAGTATTATTTTTAATATTTCTTTTTTTTCCCACCCATCTCCTCTTTACTGACACTGAATTACTATTTTTATTACTTTCTTTTTTGAGAATACTGAACACATCATCTTCAACAGGTAACACACTATTTCTGTGTCCCACAAATGTCTTACTTCTCTATTTTTTCTCCCTAATTATCTGCCCTACATTCTTCCCCTCTACCACCCTCCTTCCACACTGTCTCCAGGATCCATAACTATTGTCAGTGCTTTTATGTCCCCCAATCTTTTATTCTAGGGTGTGACAGAATCTGTTAAGTGGAGATATACAATGTCTCTCTTCCATAGCCTGACCCACTTCACTTGGCAATAAATCTTCCATATTTGTCCACTTTCTATCAAATGCCAGGGTCTTGTTTTTTTTATGGCTGAATAGTATTCCATGAAATATATGTGCCAGTTTTTCAATCCATTCATTTATTCATTGACATTTGGATTTGTTTCATATCTGAACAATCATGAATAATGCCACAATAAACACAGATATGCAAACACTTTTCCAGCTGAGCATTCTCTTGTCCTTTGGGTAGATAACCAGAAGTGAAATTGCTGGATCATATGTTAGTTCTACTTGCAGGTCTTTGAAGAATCTCCATATTCTCCACAGTGGCTGGACCAATCTACATTCCTACCAACAGTGTAGGAGAGTTTCCTTTCACTAAATCACTGCCAACACTGATCATGTTTTGTTTTTTTCAATATTTGCCATTCTAACCAGAGTAAGGTGGTATCTCACTGGGGTTTTGATATGCATTACCCTTATGATGAGGAAGTTTGAGCATTTTTCACATGCTTTTGGGCTTTTCGTATGTCTTCCTTAGAGGTTGTTTATTCAGCTCCTTTTCCCATCTTTTAATTGGGTTAATAATTTTTTTACAGGTAAGCGCCTGAGTTCCCTCTGTATTCTGGTTATCAGTCCCTTATCTGGGGCATAGTTTACAAAAATATTCTTCCATTCCAAGTGTTGCTGATTAGGACAAATTACTGTGTCCTTTGCTGTACAGAAACTTTCTAATCTGATATAATCCCTCTTGTTTATTTTGGGCATTATTGCTTGTGCTTTGGGGGTCTTACTTAAGAAGTCTTTGCCTACCCTAATGTCTCCCAGAGTTTCCCCAGTGTTTTCCACCAATAGTTTTATAGCTTGAGGTTTTAAATTTTGATTTTTAATATTGCAAGAAATCACCATTATGTCTTCCATAATGACCATACCAATTTACATATACATTAACTGTCAACCCAGGGTACCTTTTTCTCCATATCTGTACTAACACTTGTTGTCTTTTTATTTTCTTTTAAGTTTATTTATTTCTTTCATTAAAAAAATAAAACACTATCAAGACAGCACATTTATGGGCATGAGAAAGAGGGAGGAGAGAGAGAGAGGCATCCTGGAAAGGGTTCACAACACAATCCTCTTCCTCCAAGCCCTCCAGTCAGTCAGAATCTGGGAGCATGCCCAGCATCTTTCAAAGCAATTTGGGATCTGAACCCACAGTGAGTCATACTATTTCCAGCTTTGTATACTACTGCTGCATAATCAAGGCTGGATCTATTTTTATTTTTAATAATAGCATCATAACAGGTATATGGTAATATAATAACAGCATCATAACAGGTATAAAGTAATGTCTCATTGTGATTTAAAATTTTTATTTCCCTGATTATTGATATGGAACAATTTTTCATATACCTGTTAGTCATTTGTATAATTTGTATATCTTTTTTTGGAAAAGATGTTTATTCAGTTCCTTTGCCTATTTCGAGATCAAGATATTTGTTTTGTTTTGTTTTGTTTTGTTATTGCTAATGAGTTGCAGAAGTTCCTTTTTTTTATATTAACCTCTGGTCAGATATACGGTTTGCAAAAAATATTTTCTTCTATTCTATAGGTTACATGTTTACTTTACTGAATGTTTCTTTTGCTATGCAGAAACTTTTCAGCTTTATGTAATCATATCTGCGTGATAATTCACTGCTAGTATATTAAAGTGCAGGTAGTCTTTGTATATTGACTTTATATCTTGCAACTTTGTCCACTTTGCTTACTTGTTCTTTTTCTTTTTTTTTTTTTTTGGTAGAATCTTTAGGTTTTTCATGTGTAAGAACATATTACCTGCAAGGAGAGTTAATTTTATATCTTCCTTTCTAATAGGGACATTTTACTGCTTTTTATTGCCTCATTGCTCTGGCTAGAACTTCCTGTACTATGTTGAAAAGAAATGATGACAATGAGCATCCTTGCCTTGTTCCTCATTCTAAAGGAAAAGCTTTCAGTTTTCATCATGGAGATGTTAGTTGTGTACTCTTTCATATATAGCCTGCATTGTCTTGAGGTAAGTTACTTCTGTATCTAATTTGTTCAGTGTTTTACTCATGGAGGTGCATTTAATTCTGTTAAATGTTTATTCTGCATCTAGTCAGATGATCATGCAATTTTTATCCTGTAGAGTATCACATTTATTGATTTGCATATGTTGAACCATTCTTGCATTCCAGGAATAACTCCTACCTGGTCATAATATCTGATCAATTTGCCTGTGCTAAAGGATTCAGTTGCTATTATTTTGTTGAAGATTTTGACATCCATGTACATCAGGAATGTTGCCTTAGAGTTTTCTTTTCCTGTGATGTCTTTGGTTTGGATCAGGGTGATGCTGACTTCATTTGCAGTTAGAAAGTATTGACTATTTCTGCTTTTTTGTAAGGGTTTAAGATGGGTTGGTACTATTTTTTTTTAATATTTGTAGAATTCACCTGTGAAACATTCTAGTTCTTGGGTTTTTCTTTGTTGGAAGGTTTTGATTACTTATTCAAACTTGTGATTAGTTTTGGTCTATTCATGCTTTCTATGTCTTCTTGATTTAGTCTTGGTAGGTTGCACGTTTCTAGGGATATATCTGTCCTTCTAGGTTGCTCAATTTGTCGGCATACAATTATTTATGATAGTTTCTTACAATCTTTTTTTCCTGTGGCATTGATTGTAATAACTTACCTCTCATTTCTGATGTTATCTAAATCTTTTCTTTTTTTTCCCTTCAGTCTAGTGAAGGCATTGTTGATTTTGTATATCTTTTCAAAGAACCCACCCTCAGCTTCACCAACTTTTTCTATACTTTATTTCATAGTTTGTTCTTTGTCTAGTTCCTATTTGCTAATATTAGCTAATATTTCAACTGCAAGGTTTGTTTTTAAAAGTCTCAGGATTTCCTCTTGTGTATTTTCCCTAGAAGTAAAGTAGACAATGATGTCTTACCTTCAGTTTTATTTTCCAAATGGAGAAATTTTCTAAACGTACAAGTATCCAAGCATGAGACAACATTTTTCATAGACTCTTGTCTTGTGTATTTGGTAAAATGTTGTAGCTATTAAAAATGAAATAAACTATCTTAAGAAACAAAATATTTCAGGACCAGCAGGTGGCGTGGTGGTTAAGGTACTGGACACTCCCATATGGCCAACCATGGTTCGAGTCCTGAACCTGGTGGCTCGCTTTCCCACTTTCTCTCTCTCTGTCTCGCTATGGTCAAATTAAAATAAATGAATGAGTAAATAAATGAAATAAATCCTTTTTTTAAAAAAAGAAACAAAATGCTTCATAAAACAAACAAATAAGATACACTTTTTGCTGGACCAGGTGTTGGTGTAATGGCTATATTGCTGGACTCTCACGCAATCTACCACAGTTTGAGTCCAGAACTCGGTGGCTTAAGCTCATGCCGAGTGCATGTGCATGTGTGCCCAAGATCTCAAGAGGAGAATGAGGGGAGGGGATTGTGCCGTGGTCATCCCCCTGGGGGGTGATTTCTTGCTTGCTTTCTGTATCTCTGTCTCTCTGTGTCTTTCTGGCAAGCTCAAGCACCCTATAGCAAAAACCTCTCAAAAAAAAAAAAAAAAGAGAGACACTTTTTGCTTCTTTTGATCTTAACTGTCATTGTTTTCTGCTTTAAAAAAAATCTAAACAAAACATTATTTTATTCTTTGCACTTTTGTGGTTTGATAAGATTCTCACTGAGTCTTCTTCTTAGAGTCAAAATTTTTCCTTGAGCATATTTATATCTGGTACCTAAGGACCTAACTCAGTGCATCACTAGACCAACTTTTTCCCTATTTTCTTTCTTTCTTTTCCTCCTTCCTTCCTTCTTTCCCCTCCTTCCCTCAACAAATATTTAATGAGCAACGGCTATATTTGAAGCTGTGTACTAAATACTATTGATACAACAGCAAGCTTGTCAGAAAAGATGCCTGCCATAAACTCATGGACAAATAAGCAACCCAGTTAAAAACGAACAAAAATCCCACTTATTTACTTTGACCAATCAAAACTCTAGTGTTATTGATTTCTTCCTGATATAAAGAAGAGGTTGTTTAAAGGTGGGGGGAGGTTGTGTCTCCTTTCTACCGCTCAACTCATAGCAATTTGTTTCTTTACCCTTGGCCTCCAAAAAAAGAAAAGAAGGAAGTCAGCAGGTAGTGTGGAGGTTAAGACACTTGATCTCATATGGCTCACTCCACAGTTCAAGTCCCAGATCTGGTGACCTGAAAAACACACTCTGTGTGTGTGTGTGTGTGTGTGTGTGTGTGTTTATGCTCAAAATCCTGAAAGAAAAATGGATGAGGAGGGATTGCAGTTTGGTCATCTCCCCTAGGGTATAATTTCTCAATTTTCCCTTCTCTGTCTCTCTCCAAAGAGTGTACATGCTCTATGCCCAAAGTCTTGAGGAAAAAAAAAAAAAAAGAGATTGTGAGTCAGCATTGCTCATGCATATATAAGATGGGGACAGCACCATGATCAGCATAACTTAAAAAAAAGAAAAAAAAGAAGAAGAATGCACAATGAATCCCTCTTCAATGGAACCGTCATGACAAAATAATGTGATTCAAATCACATGATTTGGTGGGGTTACTAGTCACATTCTCCCATATTTCTCAATGCCAACACATAAGTCAGTGGATAATCCAGGCCCTTTCTACCACATATACATTCCAACTCTTGACCACAGAGATGATTTTATAGGAGTTTATGTAACCTTCACTGAGCCAATCAGAGTTCTCTGGAACTTTCTTCTTTGGAGTAGATGAGAGTTTAGTCGCTAGGTTCAAGAAATAGCAAAAATGTGGACTTAAATTTTGTTGCCACTTTATTGCCTAACAGATGAAAGAGGCCACTACACTTGGGAAGGATAAAGTCAGCGCATGGAAAAAAGAGAGCTAAAACAAGGGGAGGAAAGCAGTCTTGATGACATCATCTGAGCCCCTCAAAATGTCTGCGCTTACAGCAAAAACTAATAAATACCTAAGCTCGTCAGAGTTTAATCTTATGTATTTGCAATTTTTAAAGTCTTAAATTCTAGCAGTTTCCATTGATAATTAATTGTAGTTTGTGAAAATACATTAAAAGATATTTTTTCTAATGTTTATTTATGATTTAAAAGGAAGCGTGTGTGTGTGTGTGTGTGTGTGTGTGTGTGTTCTTCTGAGCACATTAGAAACAAGCCAGGAAGAATTCTGAGAAGTTTAAGCCTTAAAAATTATGACTTCTTTTGAGGTAACCAGAGCCTATTATATCTTAGATTAAAACAAGGAAGTTATTCTGTTTAAAGAACATATGTTGAGCAGTTACCTTTTAACTATTTTGAGTCTACTAATAAACATGTCCCCTCAACTTTTATTTTACATGAAGGGGCACATACCATATATAATATTTAGAATTTTTCTAGTCACTTAATTTATCTTAGCTATGATAAAGCTCTAATTCCTCCTTCATTACTTTATGTTTTTCACTATATAGATATTTCATAAAATTTTAACAGCTATCTATTAGTGGACAACAAGATTATTTAGACTCTTGCTACTGTAAAAATAAAAATATTACAATAAATAATTAGGTACGTACATCTTTGTTGTCTAAAGAGATAAGCATTGTGAAGTTTGGCAGATTTGGCTAAATTCTTATCGTAAGAAGTGGGACCAAATTACACTCCCACCCAGCATATGAAGGTGAATTTACACCCTTCATTGTCCTATACTGACATTCTTTTTAACCTCTGTCAGTCTTATGGGTAGAAAACAATGATACTCAGTGCTTTCACTTACATTTCTTTAATTCTGAATTAGATCAAAGCTTATTCATAAATTTGCAAGCCATTTCATTTTTTGTGTGTGAATTACCTGTTCATATCATTTATCTAGTTTCATTGTTTTTCTTCCAGACTTGAACTTGTCATTGTTATTTAATACTAAAAAAGTCCCTTTCATTTCTTTTTTAAAATATTTTATTATTTTATTTAACTTTATCTACTTAATTTTTAAATTTTAAATGTATTTATTTTATATATGTGTTGCAATTTATTCTTGCTTTTTAAATTTATTTTTATTATGTGTATATATTTTTAAATAACAATTTTTAATCTTTATATGGGGAAATGTATTACTCTTTTATAGCTACGAAGTTTTTATTTTCTCTCTCATATTAGTCTTGCTCTAGGGTTCATGCACTCTCCAAGGAATCAGAGAGAGATAGAGGGAAAGTAAGAAAGCATCCCCCAGGGAGGATGGGCACACTACAATTCCTTCCCTTTATTCTCCTCTTGGGTTTTAGGCACACACACACACACACACAAATGCTTAGCATGGTTTTCAGGTCGCTGTGTCTGAGACTTGAACTACAAAGTCATTCATGTGGGATCCAACTACCTTAACCATCACACCACCTGGCTGATCCTATAGCTGCTAAGTTTTATGTCTTATTTTAAAAGAATGTTTTCATTCCAAGCAAGATTTTATATATTTTTTTTCTTTTAGTTCTTATAACTTCATTTTTTATAACTTCATTTTTATATTTACATTTTTTATTATATGGAATTTGTAAACGAGAAGAAAATTGAACTTTATGTCCCCCAAACAGTTCATTATATAATCATTTATTTTCCACTGATTTTAATGGCTATCTTTTTTTTTTTTTTTTTGAGAGAGGTTTTTTTTGCTATAGGGCGCATGCGCTCACCAGAGAGAGAGATAAAAAACGAGAAATCACCCCCAAGAAGGGATGGCCATGCCACAATCCCTTCTCTTCCATTCTCCTCTCGGGATCTTGGGCATGCACGCACATGCGCCTGGTGTGAGTTTTAAGCCGCCAGGTCCAGTACGCGAACTACGGTTGACTACATGGGAGTCCAGCGACATAGCCATTACGCTAACTGCTGGTCCCTTAATGGCTACCTTTGTTGTCTATTTAGTTACTTATATATTTGAGTGCATTATTTTCTGGATTGCAACTGAATGTGTAGTATTGTTAATGAAGACAGTGTGGAAGACGTCAAAGTGAAACATATAAGCTATTTAATATTGCTTCAAGTCCCATAAAACTAGAAGGGCAAACAAACTGAAAATGTACTTTGTGGGGCCAGCAGGAAATGTAGCAAACTCCCACATGGCTGATCATGGTATAAGTCCCAGATTCAGAGGGTTGAAAATCATGCTGGGCAGGTGTGCATACATGCCCAAAATCTCCAGAGCAGAATGGAGAAAAGACTGCAGCCTGGCAAACCACCAGAGGGGTGATTTCTCACTTTCCCTCTCTGTCTCTCTCCAGCAAGCATAGGCAATTATGACAATTACCTTAAAAAAAAAAAAAAAAAGAAGTAATTGTATATTTTCTTAACATTTTTCTTCTTGCTTATGGTTACTCTCATACTTACCCAGCACTGCACTATTTCACACCTATTTTCACATCTCATCTTGGATCTACAGAAAATATGCTGCTATTTCTTTACTTTACCGAAGTGAGAAATGAGCCTCGAAGAGGCCTTTTGTTTTGTTTTAGGGTATCCTAAGTGCCAGAGTTGAGAGTTAAAGGGAGATTATTCTTACCTCGAGACTCCTACTGAATTCTAACATTCCTTTCAGAAAGTTGACATCATAAAAATAAATTGTGAAAGAGAGTTTTGTCCATTTGTTCATTTTTCTACTCTATCTGGCCTCTGTCGTCTTTTTTTTTTTTTTTTTTTTGAGAGATTTGTGCTATAGGGAAAGTGCACTAACCAGAGAGACAGAAGTGAGAAATAACCCCCTGAGGGGGATGGGTACACCACAATACTTTCTCCTTCATTTTCTTCTCAGGATTCTAGACATGTATGCACACACGCCAGCTCTGAGTTTTAAGCTGCCGAGTACAGGACTCAAGCCATGGTTGACTATACGGGAGTCCAGCACTTTAAACACTATGCCTCCTGATGGTCTCTAAATCTTGCCTCTATTAAAGTGAGTTCCTTTACAACATTCTTGCTATGGCTTTAATGTGTCCCGCCAAAATTCATTTGTTGGAAACTTAACTGCCATCTTAACAGTATTAAGAAGGTGGACACTTATACAGAATTGAGAGGTAGGACCACTGGGAGATCAGAATTGGTGAGGGGTTAGATTGCATACTCTTGGCTTGTAAGAAGACAGATACACAGACAAAGCATGCTCTACTCAAACTCTTGCCCTGTGATGCCCTGCGTCACTGTGGACCTCACAACAAGAAAACTCTCACCAGAAGTGACCCCTTGACCAGGACCTCTAAACTGTGAGCTCAATAAATCTCTATTTCAATAAATTACCAGACTCAGATATTTCTGTTATTAGCAAGACAATCAACTAGAATAATCTTCCATTAAGTATCAGTTTTTATCTGAGAAAAATAATCTTGAAGATAATAAATATGCTAAATGAATTAGTCATTCAGTCCACCTCCAACTTTTTATGGGAAAAAAATGTATTTTAAAAGAGAACTCATCAATTAGAAGTTGTCTTCAAAATAAGCAGTCCTCGGGGCACTAAGAAGTCTCCAAGCATTACTATTTAAATATTATTTTACAAAAATAATTAGAAAAATTAAAATAATGCTACTCATTCTCAAGCTATAAACTTTCAGGACATGGTCAGACTATGTACTTTTACCTAACCCTACAGCTGGAAACCCATAGGATTCAAAATTGATCATGTGATCAAAGTATTTCTTATTATTAATAGTTTTTCAACAGTCATATCTCACAATGAAAGCCAAAGTAAACCATCAAATCCTAGAGAAAACTTCTTAAGCAACACTTAGGCTTTGCCTAGGTTTGTATATGTAGAAATGGAACTTATTTTCTTGACAAGTGGATTTTATGTAATTTGAACATACAGAACTATCCACTTTAACTTTTATCCCATGTCCTTCCAAACACTTCTGAGAGTTACCAAAAAAAAAAAAAAAAAAAAAATTACAAGTCCCAAATGTTGAAAACTTACTGGCAAGTAGAATAACAACAAATGTAAAATATAGTCATATTTACCAGAAAAGGTTATCAAGAATGCTCCTAGGACCTAGATGAGTTGTTGAGCTGTTGTACAGAAAGCACACATAGGAAGGTTCTAGCACACAGAGGAAGGTTCTGGGTCCATATCCAAAGATTTCCCTGAACATATTTTGGGCACGAGTGCCCATGATCTGGTGCTGGCTGAAGCTGGCATGAACTGAAGCATGAATACCTGTTGAGGGTGACTGTCTTTTTCTTTTTTATGCAGATCTTAGGGGTATTTGTGGTTCTGCTCTTTCCAAATTTTCCCTTTCACTGCTGACTTCTGCAGTCACTTCAATCTGTCCTCTAGTTTCTAAAGTCACCAAGACTGCAGAATTTTCCCCCCTGAGTTTTAGCCATCTGGTTTCTGCATAAGAGAGCCTGCCCTTGTTCTATCTTAAAAAGTGGGAAGGTCATCCAGTCATTGTCTTATCCCACTTAGAGATTCCTTTCCAGTTTCTACCTGCCTTGGTTCATTCTCCAGTGTTTTCAAGTACATTTCTTCTATATTTTGTCCAGAGTTTAAAAGTGTTTTCTTCAAGGGGATTTGTCTAGTAGTCAGTCACTTGATGCCTCATTCTACTGGGAAAAGCAAGTATAAATTAAATAGTTATTCTGATAAAGATAAAAATTACAGTTAAGCTAAAATTCTAAGAAAGAGCAATGCATGGTATTTATATGAATCTATATTTTGAGTTATTGAGATAGTCATCTTCATTGAGTTCTTTTGATGATAAAGTGAATAAATACATGTAAGACCTTTAACAAACCTGGGACATAGCAAGCCTTCAATAAATGTTAGGTATTGTATTATTTTTTATCATTAGGATGATCAGGGAAGGTTTCTCTAAAAAAGGGGTATCTGGGGCTAATAGATGATGTAGTGATTACGACCCTGGACTCCCACATGGCCAACTGCAGTTCAAGTCCCAAACCTGGTGGCTTGAAACTCAAGCCAGGTGCATGTGTGTGTGTATGTGTGTGCCCAAGATCCCAAGAGATTGGCAGAATGGAAGAGAAAGGATTTTGCTTTGGCCATCCCCAAAGGGAATGATTTCTCACTTCCCATCTTACTATCTCTCTCTGGCAAGCACATGCACTCTATGGCAAAAATCTCTAAAAAAAATGAGGTGGGTATCTAAAGTTAAATCTGAAAAGGATTAGCAGTTAAAAATGGTGAAAGGGGGAGGAAAAAGCTTTCCAGGCATAAAGAAAAGTGCCTACAGAGATTTAGCAATAGAAGATACCAGAGTGCAATGGAGAGAGTGTAGAGGAGCATAGTGAAGGAGAAAGATGGAGAAGAAGAAAAGGCCAGACCACTGGGGGATTGTAAATCATGTTAAAGGCTTTAGTCTTTATCCTAGTAGTAATGTGAAGCTATTGAAATGTTTTAAGAAAAGAGGTAAAATGTTCACATTTTTCTTTCAGAATGAAGTTTCTGGCCACTGTATGGATAATGGAGTGGATATGGGTGAAGGAGTTGAGAGATTGATGCAAGATTCTAAGCCAGTGGTATTATTAATATTTACCAAAGGGTGGCAGTGCAAAGTTTAAATTAAGTAAAACAGATTGGAAGGACAGATGTGAAAGAGGCTTAGATATAGGCTATCTACTGGGCTACATTCTCTTACAACAGATCCACAGGCATCTTTTACTCAATAGGCCAAAAACAAAATATCATTCACCAGCTCTTTCCAAAGAGTCTTTTTGATCAGGTCCACCAAAGACCATATGCCCAGACTTCACTCTCCTGCCTCCCAGGCATAGCCAAGGAGCCAGGTTAGAGCACCCTACTTATTCTCTCCATCTCTCTCTTCATTATTTACATAGAAATAAACATTATCCTACTCTTAAAAAAAAAGTCTTTAATTTCCCCTTTCTTTCTTTCTTTCTTTCTTCTTTCTTTCTTTCTTTCTTTTCTTTCTTCTTTTCTTTCTTTCTTTCTTTCCTCTCTCTCTCTCTCTCTGATTCTCTCTCTCTCTCTCTCCCCCTCTCGTAAGCTTCATTTGAAAGATGGAGAGAGAGAGAGAGAAAGATAAGCACTTTTTTTTTTAAAGAGAGATTTTTGCTATAGAGTGCATGCGCTCACCGGAGAGACAGAGACAGAGAGACAGAAAGTGAGAAATCACCCTCCAGGAGGACGGCCACATCTCAATCCCTTCTCCTCCATTCTCTTCTGGAGATTTTGGGCATACATGCACACGTGCCAGGCATGAGTTTTAAGTAACCTGGTCCAGGACTCAAACCGTGGTCAACTATGTAAGAGTCCAGAGACATAGCATTTATGTCTGCTGTTCCCAAGATAAGCACTTTTAAAAGGTTATTATGCCATGATTCACTCCCCAGCCTTCTTAGCCAGCCAGGATTACAAGTGCACATATGTGTGCCTGGTTTGCACAACTTGACCTGACAACTAACCCCGGTCATGCATATGGCTTCCATTATCAATTGCAGAGTGACGTGAAATCACTGTGACACCACAACTGAGCAATTTATCAACTTTCGGTGGAAGAAATCTCAATATTCCTGGTGCCTCCTGATTTTCACTCCAACTGGCTTCCAAGTTCTAGCAATTCTTTTCTTAACACTTTCTATCTTTGCCTACTACAACTGATTGCACAGCTATATCTTTTTTCACCCAAATGAACAAAATAACCTTCTAACCAACCTCTCCGTATCTTACCTCCTTCTTACTTGTCCTCTACCCAGCCCTACCCCCCATCTTTTCCAAAGACCTATTATAATGTTTTCTTCTGAATCTTTCAGGGTCCACTATTTGGTAATGAATTAAGTTAAAATTTCATAATACAGCATATGATTCTATGTCACATTTGTCTTTCCTTTTACTTTTTTAGCAAGTAATTTTGTCTACTATTTGTCTGAGAAAGAAATGTTGACAGATATCCTTGTCCTCATGTTGCCAGTAGCCTAATGGAGGAAACAGAGACCACTTTGAAATTCTACTTTCTTCTCTATCCTAAGTACTCTCCCCAAATGATCTTGCACACAGAGTTTTTTGCCATCATAATCATTTTATTCCTCAATACCTTTGAGTCTTTTTATATGCAGTTTACTCTTCCTTTTCCTCCTTCTCCTTAGGTTAAGACATAATTCAAATATTACTCTTTCTAGTGCCCTTCCCCCAACACCACACTTGGTACAGACATTTTTCCCACATATTCATTCAAATTTCTATTACTACATTGGCTGGCGAGCAAATACTTTTGTAATAGTCCTATAATTTTATATTTAACTTTTCCTCTTCTGTCTCTTGCAGGAAACTATAAAATCTTTAAGGCCAAGAAGTCAATTGCATCTTTTTGTTTCATTATCTAGTGTATTGCCCAGGCCCCAGTCAGCAATCGTTATCAACTCTGTTAACTCCTTATTTTACAAATGGAGAAATAAAAGTCTAGAGAGAGGAAGTGACAAGTCTTGCAAAAGGTCTTGGAGCTGTTTTAAGATCACCTTTCTAAGTAGTAGTTTGTCGATGTTTTTCAAAACAATGTACTGGAAGGTTTCATGGAAAAGGCAGAACTTGAGATGAACTAACAATTTGTATAGGGTATATTGGATTATGTATTTTTAAAAATTTTTTATCATACTTTAATAGCCTCCACCAGCTGAATCTATGAACATAGATTGCTAAATCGAAAGTGAAAGGGCTGTAGTAAAAGAGAACTAGGGGAAAGGAACCTGAATCCTATCCACATAGTGCACCCCTCCTGTGTGGTCCTGGAAACATCCTTTCTTCTTTCTGGGAACCAGCTTCTAATAACAACATAAGTAATGTTGGCAATAATAATAAACACTTTTATTGATTAAACCCTTACTATGTTCTAGGTTCTATCCTAAAACTTTTATGTTTTAGGATGAGAATTCCTACTTTAAAAGAGTTGGAATAATTTGGCCATCGTTGCCTCTCTAATAGATGATGGAGCTGAGTCTCTTGGTCCAGAATGTTGGACTAGACTGTCTAAATTCTAACTTAACTATAAAGACTTTAAAAGCATTTCAGAAATGGATTATTATCAGGACCGGCAGGGGGCATGGGGGTTAAGGGCACTGGACTCCCACGTGACTGACCATGGTTTGAGTCTTGGATCTGGCAGCTTGCTTTCTCACTTTCTCTCTCTCTCTCTCTTTCTCTTCTCTCTTTCTTTCTGGGCAAATTAAAAAAATAAGTAAATAAATAAAGTTAAATAAAATAATTATTAAAAAAAAAAGAAATGGATTATTATCTGCTGATGATAATGTGTATAGTATCCCCAACTGGACTGGTGAGGAGTGTACTCATGTTGGAACATTTGTTTTACAAGCAAAGTGATGTATAGTGATTGAATGTATAAAAGAAATTAAAATAAAATAAAATAAAAAAAGTATTTCTGCCACAACAAACCTGTGGGCATCCTTGAATTTATTACAAAAGTAACTCTTTTTTAAGTTTATTTATTTACTTCTTCCATGAGAGAAAGGGAGAAAGAAGAGAAAGAGAGACAGCCACCCCTAACAGGATCTTCACACTAGGGTCCATCCCAAGCCTCAGCCAACCTGGGTCAGGGACACATTGCTCACTCACTGTACGCATGTGGGTCCAGTTGCATTACTGCTGCACTGTCACGTGGTCCCAGTAACCTTGTGGGTCTTTTTTTGTTTTATGTTTGTTTGTTTATATACTAATTATTATTTTTTTTAAGATTTTTGCCATCGGAAACATGTACTCGCCAAAGAGACAAAGAGAGGAAAAGTGAGAAATCACCCCCTAGAAGGATGGCCACACAGCAATTCCTTCTCCTCCATTCTCCTCCTGGGATTTTGGGCATGCACACACACATGCCTGGCATGCCCCTTAAGCCACCAGGTCAGAGACTCGAACTGCGGTCAGCCATCTGGGAATCTGGTGCCCCAACCGCCACACCACCTGCTGGCCCCTAGTAACCTTGTCTGTTAAGAGCGGCCTATACACCCACACCCTGGCAGCTGGGAGAATTTCTTACCTAGGAAACCCCAGGGTTATCTCCGATTTGTACACACATGAGAAACATGGGTGATTTGAGATTCTGAATTGGCTATGATGGGAAATCATTATTTTTAAAGAATAGTCTCAGCACACAGAAGTCTTATCTGCATGTTTCTATATTCCCTGCTATTTTCCATCTTTAAATAGTATTAATCATACCAGCAAGGTGCAAAACACTTTTGTATACATTATCTTAATCAGTTAACACAGCTGCCTGTTTTAGATGAGGATAGGGAGACTCGCTCAGAGATTCTCCTAAATGCACACAGACAATAAATGGTAACACTGGTGTTTGAACCCCAAATGCCCTCCTTTGTCATCTTCCCACCTCTAGAACATGGGTTGGCCACAGATGTAGGTAAATGTATGTATACGCATCACCAAGTAATAAAGATCCTGACTTCCTTTGACTGACTGCTTTGTAACACATTAGAAGCTCTAGGTTAGAAGGGATCTCAAAAGATCCACAGATCCATCATTCCCACTTCTCCCTTCACCAGTTCCACCCTCCGGTTTTTGACACAGCCCCGTCCAACCTCTAAAGATAACTGTGATTTTTAATTTTATGTGCCTACTTGACTGAGCCAGGGGCTACCCAGATGGCTGGCCAAATGTTGTTTCTGGGTGTGTCTGTGAAGGTGTTTTGGATAAGATTAGCATTTGTATCAGTGCACTGAGTAAAACAGATCTTCCCCACCCCCAGTGCTGGTAGGCATCATGTGATCAATGGAGGGCACAGATAGGACAAAAAGGCAGAGAGAGGGTGAATTCCTCCTACCTGATTGCTTGAGCTGCTGAGACATCAGTCTTCTCCCCTCGGTGCTCCTGGTTCTCAGGCCTTCAGACTCAGATTGGATCTATGCTACCGGCTCTCTGATACTCAGGCCTTCAAACAATACTGGTGGTTTTCTGAGTTCCCTGCTTGTACGCAGAAAATCATAGAATCTCCTAGCCTCAATAATGGTGCCTGTGGGACAATACCTTATAAAAAACATCAGTGTATGTGTGTCCTATTAGTCCCGTTTCTCTGGAGAACCCTGACTGAAACAGTAGCCATATGATGCTGTGATCTCTAAGCAGGGTTGAAAATTAACATGAGGGTTAATAACCTTTCATCATGTAACATCTGTCTTCTGCCATTGGCACTCATTGGTCCTCATTCAACCTTTTGCCTCTTCTCTTTAGCAACCCCTCAAATAATGTGTCCCAGTTCTCATCATCTTTTATCTGTGTACTTTCTCTGTGGATTTGTCTAGGGTCTCAGTTTTCTCTTCTATAAAATGGCAAGATGGACTGGTCTTGGTGTGATATCCATACAGCTTTCATCCTATGATCCTATGATATTTTAAATGTTCAGATTATTGCACCCCAAAAGAGAATACGCCAGACAGACAAAGAGAGACATAGAAACAGAAAGCGAGAAATCACCCCCCAGGGGGGATGGTCACGCCGCAATCCCTTCTCCTCCATTCTCCTGTCGGGATCTTGGGCATGCACGCCTACGCACCCGGCGTGAGTTTTAAGCCACCGGGTCTGGGACACGAACCGCGGTCGACTACGTGGGAATCCAGCGACATAGCCATTACGCTAACTGCTGGTTCCTGATCATCTTTTATCTGTGTACTTTCTCTGTGGATTTGTCTAGGGTCTCAGTTTTCTCTTCTATAAAATGGCAAGATGGACTGGTCTTGGTGTGAATCCATACAGCTTTCATCTTCTGATCCTATGATATTTTAAATGTTCAGATTATTGCACCCCAAAAGAAAATAGCCTGCCATTGCCAGGAATACTAAAAGGCAAATGTTCCCTAATATTTTGTCCATTTGTCTTCTCCTTCTTTCCATTTTGTTTGTATTTTTCTGGAGATGGAGAAAATAATCCAGAGAAGGTGGGCTGAGTGCCAACCTCATTGTTGATGCTGCCATGTACTCAGCTGGTAAGAGATTTGTAGTACTCAGGGATGCTGAAAACCCAAATCAACCCACCCTTTTCCACCTTGGCTTTAGGTTTCATTTCCAAATCACAAAGCAATTTCCAGATAAAAATCCTGATTGACTGGGATTCACTCAGTGTCCCAACAGCCTCCTTTCTGGCACTTTCCTATAGATTCCTTTTTATCCAAGTGCAATTGTGATCTCTACTCCAAAATCTTCTCTGATGAAGGATTAATGCCTTTATGTAATATTTTTTTGAAAATAAAGAGAAAATCAATATTTATAAAATCTGTACAGGACCACACACTGGATATTATATAAAACAATAGTAATAAAAGTAATTAAGAATTAATTAACACTAAGGATGCTTCAGGCAGTAGGCTAAGAGCTGCATGTATTTTATCTTATTTACTTCTCACAATAACACTACAAAATAGATACTATTTTAATCACCATTTTATAGACGATGAAACTAAACTTTAAGAGGATACATGTACCACTGGCCAGTGTCATCCAACTGATAAATAATGAAGCCAGAATTCCAGTCCCAAGTCTGTCAAACTCCAAAGCCCAAATACTTCACACTATATAGTTCTGCCTTAGTTTTTTAAATGTCTTAAGATTTTTGCATCTATGCATTACTTCTCCATTAAAGCCCTCAAGGATTCCTTCCAAACCTGATTTAGAGGTCTCCGCTGTCTTTACTATATCCTGTGCGTGCTTTTATGTTAATACTTAGCACATTGTTCCAAATCTTCTATGTCTTTTTCTTCCAGTCTGGTCAGTAGGTTACTTGAAGGCAAGATCAGTGCCTTTTCCTGTTTATATTCCTTTCTCCTACCATCTCTTTCTTCTCAAAGATAGGACTTTTAGGTGCTCTTGTTATAGAGGGTTGTCAACAGCTCTTAGTTTTACAACAGCTCTTAGACAAAACCAAGTTTCTGGGTGAAAAAATGTGAACCCTGCTTCCCTACCCCTTTCTAGGCTTCATGAGGAGAAATGACAACCCCGCTTCCCTACCCCTTTCTAGGCTTCATGAGGATTCCTCTGCGTGTTCCCAGAAGGGATGTAACATGCTCAGGTGCTGCATCCAAGAGAGGCAATGGTCTAGACTGAAAGGTTACTGCCTAAGTACTGTGGTGTGTCAGGACTTTTTCCAGAAAACTTTCTAGAGTACTGCCTGTTAAATGTGAATGTGGACTTTAAGCTTTATGTTCTTAAGAGAAGCAAGGAGGACATCTGTAGCTAAGCTTCAGTTCAGTACCCAGCATTCCAGTCGGTTCTGTCACTGAGAGCAGAAATGCCAGTCTGGGTAATTTATAAAGAAACAAGTGAATTTAGATCACAGTTTTGAAAGTGAGAAGTCCAAGAGCACGATGCTGGCATCTTGCGAGGGTCTTCTTACCACATCACACAAGGACGAGGGGCAGGAGCATGTGCAGAGCAAAGCATGCCTCTGTCTTATTCTTTTTCTTTATACAAAAATTCTTTTTCTCACATGCGAAATCACCCCAGCAGTCCCTGGAGTCTTGACTATAATAGTTCCATCACCAACTCAAAAGTCTGAAGTCGGGCTGCAAATGTGTGAAATCAGAAATTGCACGCTTCCAAAATACAACCGTGGGATAAGCATAGGGTAAAAATTCCCATTCCCCAAAAGAAAGAAGGAACAGTATTTAATTTATGTATTTTGTGAATCAATGAAATGTGGGAAGAATAAAGGAATGGAAAGCATCTGTAGATATCAGAGACAGGGTGGGAGGAGGTTGGGAAATGGCAGAGGGTGAGAAATAGGGAGGGAAATATATACATATAAGAAACAAGAAATGGAAAATTATTTGTTGACAATAACATGTATGATTAAGCAATTTTGCAGTGTATTCTGGCTGGAAAATCACATTTTGTATGCTGTGGTGATCACTGAAAGAATATAAAATAAATCATTTTTTTAGAAGTTTTTGCTATAGGGCGTGTGCGCTCACCAGACAGAGAGAGACAGAGAGACAGAAAGTGAGAAATCACCCCCCCACCCAGGGGGGATGGTCACGCCACAATCCCTTCTCCTCCACTCTCCTCTTGGGATCTTGGGCACGCATGCACACGTGCCCAGCGTGAGTTTTAAGCCATTGGGTCCAGGACGCGAACCGCGGTCGACTACATGGGAATCCAGCGACACAGCAATTACACTAACTGCTGGTCCCCTAAATAAATTTTCGAAAAAAGAAAACAATTAAATTATAAAAAAAGAGAAATCACACACTTCCAAAATATAGTCATGGGATAGGCATAGGGTAAAAATTCCCATTCCACAAACGAAAGGAGAAACAGGCCCCTATAGAATTATTCCAGAATAATTTTTCCTCTCATGTACCACATCCTGGAGGCCTTGGTGCAGAGGCTGAGCCCCAAAAACACTAGGCAGCCTCGCCTCCTTGGTTTTGCAGAGCTTAGTCCATACTTCACCCCTCTAAGCTTGGAGTCTTGTGTTTGCAGTTTCAGGCTGGTGTGGCAACCTTCAAGGTCTACAGATAGGGGGTCTCAAGTACAGCCCTGACCCTGTTAAGGGACCAAGACAATTATTATGTCAAAAACATGGACTAAATTTATACCCATTTCAGTTACATATGTGTATCAGTGTAAGTACATGAAACATTTATAGGAGAACATTCAAGAGACTGTTGAGCCTGGTTGCTTCAAGGTAGGTTGATAGGGAGGGAGAGGTGAGATGTTCTTTGGAAAAGGTTTTACTATATTATTATATCATGTGTACGTATGATTTGTATATAACACATATATGAGCTAATTTATGTAACAAATATAATAAAAAGTATTTTTAATAACGTGGCTCAAATGCTAAATGATTAGAATCTGAACCAATTAGAGGGAGAGATGAGATGTTCACTGGAAAAGGTTTTACTATATTATATCATGTGTACGTATGATTTGTATATAACACATATATGAGCTAATTTATGTAACAAATATAATAAAAAGTATTTTTAATAACGTGGCTCAAATGCTAAATGATTAGAATCTGAACCAATTATATGCAGAGCTTTAGCTTAGCTGTGTTTTCTTTAGGGTTCAGGAGGCATTGTGGAGCAGGTCTACTGGAAGTGTATTCACATGAAACACTTAACTGTCTACTGAGGAGTGAGTCAAACAAGAATGGAGGTCGTAATTCAGAATAATAGTAGAATAAAAAATAACTTACAAATTATTAGTAAAAATGGCTTAACCATAAGAGAAGTAATTAACATTTAAGGAAGGCGAAATATTCAGTTCTAAATGGGTTATCTCATTTAAATAGCTCACCAAGGCAGGTGCCATGATTATCCTTGGAAACTGAGGCTCTGAGAAATTTGATAGTTAGCAAGTGGCAAAACTAAGATTTGATTCTAGGCAAGCTAAAACCAGAACCCAAACACTTTACTTGTACAATCTGACTCAAGCGAATAGGGCACGCTGATATGCAGGTTGTCTTTCTACGTGCACCTTCTTGGTAGTGTAATTACTTCCATCAGGAACAACAGCAATCAGATATTGACACAGCAAGACCCCACTTGGCCTCCTGGAGAACCAATTTTTAGATTGCACATGACTTGGGGACTCCAAAAATACCTGGAAAGAAATGAGAATAGCTGGTGTTTCCACAGAGAGGACAGAGCAGTTGAGCTAGAAAAAAAATACTGTCTTGTGGTTGTTACCAAGACCCTATTTTTAGTCTCTGTGGCCTGAGAAATACAGTTTTACATAACGAAGTTTAAAGGAAATGGGAAATAGTCATAGCAGAGGTACCACTCCCCAGTCATGAAAAGAGGATGATCTCAAAACCTACAAAGTGGAGTTACCTTCGGTTTAACTATGGAAGAATAAAAACCATGTTATCTGCAGAAGTTCTCAGTCTGTCGGTACTGATGACACCTATAATCTGATGTGCTGCCATTTTTCCCCTTTGATAGTGGAATGGAAAGTTAGCTCCTGGTCTCCTGAGACTTTTCGAATAGTGAGTTAAATGACTATAATTTCATTCACTTACGGATCTAAGACAAAGCCCCAAAGGGACTGAATACATTAAATGTCAGACTGTGTGAACCAGAGCTAGAAAAGAACTTGAAGTTCATATAGTTCAGAGGTTTTAATTTGTTTGTTTGTTTATACTAAAAGATCAGAGTCCTCTTCTTCTTTTTCAAGTAGGCTCTTATGTAGAGCCTTACTATATTAAGCAAATAAAAGGACAACAACTCTGGGTCAAACGAGGAGCTACTAAGCATGTCTGCTCATGTTTTATAATGCCCAACCTCTCCACCTACTTCTTGTGGTGTTTTGAGATGGCTCCACATAAAGGAATCATATCATCTATTGTCAAAACTGAGAGACTTATGAGCATGTAAGGAAACCCTGTTAATAATTATGCTACAATGCCAGGTATAAACTGGGACGGTCCTGAGCAAATCAGGACGTATAGAACTTGCGTTTTAAAGAATATAGTATGGAAGCTAGTGGCTCAGTCCAAATCCTGTACCTAAGAGATAAGGATTCTAGGGGGAATAAGATGCCCAGTGTCATACAGTGATGACTTAGCCCTGGGTCAGGACTCAGGACTCTTTAGTTGGTTATTGGTTTATACTGTAGTCCCTCCACAAACTTGTCAGCTGGCATGACCCCTTGACTTGCTCCAGTAGGAGATAGTACAGCCGAATGAGAATGAGGAAATTCTGAAGCAGATGACCCATCACTTTCATCTAATCTGCTAGGTCTAGATCCAGACGTTCTGCCCCCAAATAAATGAACTAGAAAATGACTCATTTTTCCTTCTAAAAATTCAGTTAATTTTGGACATCTCAAACCTCAGCTATTTCAATGCTATCTTGGTGCTTTTTACAATAACTGTGTAGTATCTGTACTATTAGTTATTTCACATTGTTCTTCAAATCAACTACTTCTTATTCTCAGATAACTACTTTGTATCACCCAAAGCAATAAGATGTGTGATGCCATGTCGCATTTTTCTAAAGTCATTAAAACACACAAATAACTACTAAAATGTTGATCTGTATACCATTAAAATTATTAATACTCTAACTGTAGTTTGTCTACTATATTTCAAAAACACCCATATTTAGCAAATAGAACTTTCTGAATTTTAAGGATCAGTTTTTTTACATAATAAATTCTTACCATTCTGAGATATTCCAGAATTGATATCTGGTGACATCTGATTCAGTACAGCCAGAAAGACAGAGAGAGACAGAGAGATAAAAAGTGAGAAATCACGTCCCAGAGTGGATGATCATGCCATAATTCCTTCTCCTCCATTCTCCTCTCTGGATCTTGGGCATGCACACACATGCACCTGGCATGAGTTTAAGCTACCGGGTCCAGGACTCGAACCGCGGTTGACTACATGGGAGTTCAGCGACATAGCCATTACGCTAACTGCTGGTCCCAGTTTGCATGGTTTTTACTTTAAATTTTATATAGCAATATGTGATCCTATTCTCCAAAGAACATTATGATTTCTAGGAACTTCATTGCTTGAATAAGATGGTCCCTTTGCTCCATTCAATTCATCCTTCTTCATTTGGGTCTCTGGTTCAATTTTAATGCTATCTTTTCTCTTTCGTGTATCTGTTTACAGACGCAGTTGTGTACTGTTTGGTATGCAAAAAATTCCTGAAAAACTGCTGATTATTTTTAAAACAATTCTTTTTTTCAGAATAATTTTTAAAATTTTATTTATTAGTATTATCATTATTTTAATTCGATCAGAGAGACAGAAAGAGAGAGAAATAGAGAAAAAGCAAGGCGCTAGGTCTGGGACTTGAACAATGTTCAACTATGTGGGAGTCCAGCACCTCAACCACCAGATTGCCTGCTGTCCCCTGTGCTGGTTATTTTAAAAAGTTACATCTCATGTGTCAGAAATAAAGCAATGGTATTAAATAATCCTGAAAATATTTATTGAGTACCTACTTTGTGCCAAGTCCTACCAAAGTTGGAGAAGATAAATAGCAAAGTCCTGGCCTCAGGTTGCTTCCTGTTTGAGGAGCAGCAAGTAAGCAGATACAATGCAAGGTGCGATATGCTACATGAAGGGAGGATTGAGCATGTCTCTGTTGGTCAGTTTAGCGGGGGTGAAGGCCTGTGTTTGGAGCTGGTATAAAATTATGTGCAACAAATCAGATGGGAAAAAAAAATGGACATTTAGTTTTCTACCATAATTTCACTTTCTCTCTCAGTTCTCCTCTCTTTACTCCCACCAAAATAAAAAAATAAATAAATAAAAATAAAAATAAAAATGGTTGTAGAAATTGAATGAATAATGATTTAAAACTTGAGTTCTTCCCTATGAGGTATAAGATGAAGCAATGTAAATTCACACTCCATACCAGGACTCTTCTGCTTCATGCAGGGTTTTCCACTCCAAACCTGCCCTGCAAGGGCCTCTGGGACAGAAGAAAAGCAAACATCGCATCATTGGGTTGGCAATGGGATGAGAAGTGTCAGGTGCACAGGTTGAGCACCAGAACCTCATGACCTTCCTGACCTCAGACTCTGCTCACCTTCCATTGGCATTGACTGGACGTGACTCTCCTGATCTGAGACTGAGGCAGTGACACTGGCATCCCCTATTGATGCCCATTGACTGTGAACTCCGACCACAAGGTATCTGCACTCTGTGATCTTCACCACAGCCTTTCTGGTCTACCAAACCTCTCAGTTCTTTCATACCTCCTTTTGAGGTCAGAGGTTTTCAACATGATGGGGAGGTCAGAACTCCCCAACTGCCTTGTCAACCCACCCAGGTACATCCCTCAGGCATTACGTCTCTACTGTTCTCCTACCATGTTAGCAGCACCATAAACATGAAGCTTAACTCTCCATACTACATCCTGAGATCTACACCCTATTCTGGAGTGTCTCTTAACTTTTTGGGATATTTCTACATGTTCCCACACTCATTCCATATTTCAATGAATCATCCCCAGTCTTGCATGAATTGCCTTTATTTCATATCCTCCTTTCCTAATCTGTGGTCAATATAAAAATCTGTGCTGTGGTTTTCCTGGTTTGAGTCTTTATATGTAATCTTTTTTTTTTTATTTTTTCAACATTTATTTGTTTTTACATTTTCTCACAAATATTTACTTTGTATATCAAAAATTATTTGCTCATACTCCATAGTTCTTGACAGTTAATAAACAACTTTCGAAATTTCAAGAAACTGAATTTTAAGATAATTATCAAAATATTTTTTAGAATTTTGTTTGTGACTCTGTAACAGAGACAGTAAGGTTTTAATATTTTTGAGAAAATATTTACATGTCAACTCCTCAGACTGTTGAAAAGCAAATGCCTAGCACACAATTCACCCATGAATCTTCTCAATTCAGCCCTGCCTACCAAGTATTCTGTGATATACCACCTGCTAACAAAGATCGGTCTCTTTTTCTTTCTTCAAAGTCTTCTTCTAGATAAACCTCTGGTCACGGCTGCTGTTTTGCAATCTCTACTGATTACAATGCAGGACTGCAGGTTATTTTACAGTATGAATTCTTTCATATAGTTTCTCTAATCCTCTCTGCCAGGCAGAACTGTTCATGTGTCAGGCCATCTTTCTAAGAGCTTCCATTGGCTTAGTTGAGATTTACCTTAGCTCCATAGTTTTCTGATTTAATCTTCAGATATGACATTCTAGTCAAAGCCCTGTTCAGTAATGAGTTTTTCCAATTTCGGCTTCAAGGCAACAGATACTATTGAACTTATGTAAATAACCATTCTGCCACAAAATAAGAAGATTCCCGAATATTTTCCAATTCCAGAGGGGTCAGGAAGGGAGAAAAGTTTATTTTTCCATTTAAAGAAACAAACAAGAAGAAAAATTATTTTAACAAATTGCTAAACCTATCAATATCTCAAAAGAAAGCAAAATCTTTAAATTAGGAAAATAAAGCATAGTAAAGAAAAAGACAGTAATGTTTTACTCAAAAGTCATAAATTTCTATTTCCTCAGCTCAGTCTTATGTAATTAATCTTTCTTCTGTTGAATCTGCAATGTTACTGTGGTTTTATCTTTCTGTTTAAATCCTAGAAGTTCACATTCGAAGTTATTATTGATATTTCTTGTCCCTAGCATTAAGTTGGTTATTTTCTTGGTTGCTTTTTATTCTCTTATTTCTGTATGTGTGTCTTTAGTTTTCTTGGTAAAGCACGCCTTTTAGAACTTCTTGATGAACTGGTCTGGTATTGATAAATTCTTTCAAGTTTTGTTTATCTGAGAATATTTTAATCTTTTCTTCCCATATGAAGGATAATCTTGCTGGATATAGTATTCTTGGTTGAAACTGTTTTTCACCTAACACTTTGAATATATTTTCCCATTCTTTCCTTGCTCCCATTGTTTCTGATGAGAGATCTGATGTTAGCCTGATGGGATAACCTTTGTAAGTAACTGGACGTTTCTCTCTTGCCAATTTTTATATCTTGTCTTTGTGGATTTGGCCAGTCTTGCTATGATGTGCCTTGGAGAAGATCTTCTTGGGTTGATTCTATTAGGGGTCCTTTGTATTTCTTGGGTCTGGATATTTGAATGCTTCTCTAGATTTGGAAAGTTTTCTTCCAGGATTTTGCCCATTGACTGTGAACTCCGACCACAAGGTATCTGCACTCTGTGATCTTCACCACAGCCTTTCTGGTCTATCAAACCTCTCAGCTCCTTCATACCTCCTTTTGAGGTCAGAGGTTTTCAACATGATGGAGAGGTCAGAACTCCCCCACTGCCTTGTCAACCCACCCAGGCACATCCCTCAGGCATTGCGTCTCTACTGTTCTCCTACCATGTTAACAGCACCATAAACATGAAGCGTAACTCTCCATACTACATCCTGAGATCTACACCCTATTCTGGAGTGTCTCTTAACTTTTTGGGATATTTCTACATGTTCCCACACTCATTCCATATTTCAATGAATCATCCCCAGTCTTGCATGAATTGCCTTTATTTCATATCCTCCTTTCCTAATCTGTGGTCAATATAAAAATCTGTGCTGTGGTTTTCCTGGTTTGAGTCTTTATATGTAATCTTTTTTTTTTTATTTTTTCAACATTTATTTGTTTTTACATTTTCTCACAAATATTTACTTTGTATATCAAAAATTATTTGCTCATACTCCATAGTTCTTGACAGTTAATAAACAACTTTCAAAATTTCAAGAAACTGAATTTAAAGATAATTATCAAAATATTTTTTAGAATTTTGTTTGTGACTCTGTAGCAAAGGCAGTAAGGTTTTAATATATTTGAGAAAATATTTACATGTCAACTCCTCAGACTGTTGAAAAGCAAATGCCTAGCACACAATTCACACATGAATCTTCTCAATTCAGCCCTGCCTACCAAGTATTCTGTGATATACCACCTGCTAACAAAGATCGGTCTCTTTTTCTTTCTTCAAAGTCTTCTTCTAGATAAACCTCTGGTCACGGCTGCTGTTTTGCAATCTCTACTGATTACAATGCAGGACTGCAGGTTATTTTACAGTATGAATTCTTTCATATAGTTTCTCTAATCCTCTCTGCCAGGCAGAACTGTTCATGCATTTCCGCTTTCTGAATCAATGCAACAAGCATTATTGAACTTAGCCAAATAACCCTTCTGCCACAAAATTAGAATACTCCCAAATATTTTAAATAGAAGAAAAGTTTGTTTCCATTTAAAGAAATGAACAAACAAGAAGAAAAATATTTTAACAAATTGCTAAAGCTATCAACAACTCAAAAGAAAGCAAAATCCCTAAATTGAGAAAACAAAGCATAGCAAAAAATAATCAGTAATGTTTTACTCAAAAGTCATAGAATTCTATTTCACCAATTCAGACTTATGTTCAATCTCTCTTCTGTTGAATTTGCAGTATTACTGTGGTTCAATCTTTCCATTTAAATCCTAGAAGTTTACATTCAACGTTATTATTGATATTTCTTGTCCCTAGCATTAAGTTGGTCATTTTCTTGGTTGCTTTTTATTCTCTTATTTCTGTATGTGTGTCTTTAGTTTTCTTGGTAAAGCACACCTTTTAGAACTTCTTGATGAACTGGTCTGGTATTGATAAATTCTTTCAAGTTTTGTTTATCTGAGAATATTTAAATCTTTTCTTCCCATATGAAGGATAATCTTGCTGGATCTAGTATTCTTGGTTGAAACTGTTTTTCACCTAACACTTTGAATATATTTTCCCATTCTTTCCTTGCTCCCATTGTTTCTGATGAGAGATCTGATGTTAGCCTGATGGGATAACCTTTGTAAGTAACTGGACGTTTCTCTCTTGCCAATTTTTATATCTTGTCTTTGTGGATTTGGCCAGTCTTGCTATGATGTGCCTTGGAGAAGATCTTCTTGGGTTGATTCTATTAGGGGTCCTTTGTATTTCTTGGGTCTGGATATTTGAATGCTTCTCTAGATTTGGAAAATTTTCTTCCAGGATTTCATGCAATAGGTTAACAATGTCCTTATTAGTTTCTTCACATTCTGGGATACCAGTTATCCAGATGTTTGGATGCTTAATTTTATCTAATATTTCTCATATAGTATTCTCATTTTTCTTGGTTATTTTCTCAGCTTTTTTGATTGTTGTTTTTAGGTCAGAGGTTTTGCCTTCAACATCTGAGATTCGATCTTCTGCATGGACTAATCTGTTTTTCATACTTTCAAGGGAGGATTTGATTTCCTGTATTGCAGGCTTCATCTCTAATGGCTCCATTTGATTTCTTTTTATGGTGTGTGGTTCCTCTTTCAGCTTGTGCAAGAACTTTCTCACCTCCCAGAACTCGTTTCTTTTCTCCTGCATCTTCTAGAGTTCCTTGTCGCTCACCTCTTGCATCTCACTTAGTTTTGTCACAATGAATATTCTAAATTCTCTATCAGATTTTTCCATGAATTCCACTGTACTGTCTGTGGATGGTGAAGTATTGCTCTTTTCACTTATGGGAGACATATTTCGTTGTTTCTCATACTTCTTGAGCCTTTGCAGTAGTTCTTGGTCATTCTGTGACAAAATCTTTTTCCTACTGTGTTTTCCAATGTGGTATCCACAGAGAAAAATTATGAGTTCAGATATATAAAAACAAGTTTCTTCCTTAAAACAGGATGTTTAATAAGCATTGAGGATTTCTATAGCCCTAAAAGTATTCAGATGCTTGGCTACTGTGCTCCTAGGCCTATCCAGACACTCACTTGTCTGAGAGTTTCGGTCCTAGGCTTATCCAGACACTCACTTGTCTGAGAGTTTCGGGAGTCTAGAAGATGAGATTTAGAGCCGAGAATCTTTTTTTCCCTCTCAGATTGTTTTTCTACAAATCAACAGCGTTCCCATCACATTATGTATTATTTAACTAGGACCCATAAAAACTCTAGGAACTATTGGGGGGGGGTGTTTGGAGTAAAAACAATTGGCTTAATATTTTTAAAAATATAAGTCCCATAAGACATTAAATTATTAAAATAGTTTTTCCTAGAGTTCTGAGTCATTCAAATTATCTTCTAGCCTTTCTCTATCTGAGAAATTAAGGGGAAATACATAGTTAGATAAATTATATTTACTGAGTATTATCTATGGCAAGGCATAGTTTTGGGTGATTTATCCTCCTTACCTTTTTGGTCCTCATAAAATATCCTCCATGAAGATGTGGCTTTCATCTTACAGAAAAGGGAACCAAGTTCCAGAAAGTAAAGCTCAATCTGCCTAGAAGTGACAAAGCCAACATTTATGCTTGGATCTACCTGGTCCTCAAACTCATTTGCTTTCTCCTTTTCTACAGTGAGTAAAATATCAGTCACTGATTGTCAGCCTAGTAATGTAGTTAAGTTTCATGTCCTATATATGCTATTCATAACACATGCTGTCCTTGGCAATCATCAATGGATATGACATGTTTATATCTGTTTTCCTAACATTGGGCGTAAGCACAATGTACTAACCTCAGATGTTATGGTGGCTCAGGGTTAAACCTCTAGACCCGCTGTTGGTCCTACCTTGACTGGTTTGATGTGGAAGCCATGGTTACCAATAAAACACCAATGGTGGCACGATTGAGGAAATTAAACACGTTGCCTGGTGATCTGCTTTTCCACACAGTTTCCAGGAGAGCATGCTAGTGAACAGAGAAAGTGCCTGTACACATAAACATGGGCTTCCGGGGTAGTCCAACTCAGAGGAGAGGCTGTCAATCCCAGTGAGATCAGAGCTCCATTCATCATAGGAAGACTTTATGCAGCAGGAAAAAATGTATAACTGACATCCTGGTAGCTGAGCCATGAGAATCCCAGGGTAGTGTGTCGTGATGGTAAATGCAGCTTTCTTACCAAGAACATCCTCTCGACCCTCCACGGAAAACTGTGACAAGAGAAACAGCAACAGTAAAGCATTTCAGAAGCTGAGACTCCCCTAGACCATAGACAGAATAACCAATTCAGAATGAATGATGTATAAGAAAAGAATCTGGGTGGCTTATGACAATATAAGTAAAGAACTAGAATTACACATGTTTTTCACAGTTGGTGAAGATCCCTCACACATTCAGTTCTCCTTGAAAACTAGGTTAGATTGGCCTTTCAAATGTTCCCACTTGTGCCTCCCTTCATAACACTTATTGCAGATAAAATTAAGTAATCATCTCTATAATTTTGTTGGTTAATATTTGTTCTTTGAAGACCATATAAGCCACAACAGGATAGGGATTGTGTCTTTGATGTTCTTAATTGTATCTTTGCATCTGGCTGAGTACTAACTTATGCTTTTTGAAAGAAGAAATAGATAATAAAAGAAAGAACCTGGAGGAAGGTGTCAGTTCTCAGAGTGTAAAATGATACTTCAGCACATAATCCTGATTTACAGCATTCTTGCTATTTTTTGCAAGTCCCCAAACTCAAATGTCAGTCTTGATCCTCTTAGGCCCTTCTACAGTTCCCACTGCCCAACATTGCCTCTTCTGAATTATTTCATCTTGACCTCGATGACAATGTCTCTTCATAATCCTTTCCCTGAATCACCAACCACTCCCCTTCCTTCTTCAATTCCTCTTCAGGATTCATACCTCTTCATAATCCTTTCCCTGAATCACCGACCACTCTGCTTCCTTCTTCAATTCCTCTTCAGGATTCATATAACATTTTCTAGGGTGTGTCCTTGCTCCTCTCAATCTAGACATTATAGACTGAGCATATGGTAATACATCCTGCTTCATCTCAGTATTTACAAAATATGCCCTAAAAAGGAGTTCTAATGTTTAGGAGGTAAATATTAATGGGTGATCTATTCATCTTTTTTGTTTGTTTGTTTTCGTAATGTCAGAGAGTATGTGTGCATGCATGAGAGAGAAAAGGAAAGCACCACCCCTTACAGTGGGGCCTGGTCATATTGTAATCCTTTTTCCTTCAATTATCCATCCTGTTAAGATCCTGGACACACACACACACACACACACACACACACACACCCCTATTATGTTTTTTAAACTTCCAGGGCTGGAACTCAAACCTTGGTCAGCCAGGTAGAATCCAGCTTCTGCTGCACAACCCTCAATTACTAAGCTACATATAGGGCCAGTTCCCCAATCATCAATATTCTCACCTGTACTGCCAGAGCACTACCTTTCTCTACTCCAAATTAATAAATGTATTAGTTTCCTAGAGCTGGCATAATAAATTACTGCAAATTAAGTGACATTATTTTTTTAAAGATTAGGGCCTCCTAATATTTATTATTATTGTTAGAGGGAGAAAACACTCACCAGAGAGAAAGCAATTGCACCCATCTGCAACCCCCACTGTGGAGCATGGTCTAGTCACAGTTATTCTTTCTCTATTTCTCTCTCTCACTAGCATTTGGGGCACACATGTATAAGCACCCAGTGTGGTTTTCAAGATGCCAGGACCAGGATTTAAACAGTAAACATCCATGTGGGATCTGGCTTTCTATGCACAGCACTTAACCGCTGCACTACTAGGCCAGACCAACAATTCAAATGGCTTTAAAATAATAGAAATTTATTCTCTCACAGTTCCAGATTGATTTCTTTTGAGGATTCTGAAGGAAGAAACCATCCCAGACCGCTCTCCTAGCTTCTGATGATTGCCAACCGTCTTTGCATTCCTTGGCTTTCAAACACATTACTCCAATCTCCAACTCCATCTTCACATCACCTTCTCTGTGTCTGTGTGTCTCCTTTTCTGTCTCTCACAAAGAAACTCTCATTGGATTTAGGGTTCACTTTAATTCAGTATACCCTCATCTTGATGCTCACCTTAATTACTTCTGCAAAAATTCTTATTCAAATAAGGTCACAGGAGGGTCCTTAGCCTAGTGAGTAAAGGAGCCAAATCCCACATGGCCAATCCCAGTTTGAATTCTGGCCCAGGTAGCTTGTAAAACATAGCAGGCCCTTGTGGATGTGTTGTAAGTCCTGACATGATGGATAAAACGAGAAGAGATTGTGGCATGACCATATCCCAGTGACAGAGGCTTTCTCCCCTCACCCACCCTTTTTATCTCTCTATGAGGAGTGTACACACTCTCTAGCAATTAAAAATAAGATCATATTCTGAATTTCCAGGTAAACATGAATTGGAAGGAACAGTATTCCAGCACTGCAGTACCCTTTAGCCCCTTAGAATTTGTGTCCATCCCACATGCAAAATATATTCATCCTATCGGAACATCTCTTAAAATCTTACTCCATTCCAGAATCAATTCAAAGTCTTAAATCTCATGTAAACATCCATTCAAAGTCACAAATATCATCATTTAAACTAGATATGGGTGAGCTCTGGGTTTCATCAATCCTAGGGCAAAATTCCTCTCTATCTATGCCCTGTGAAATGAGAAAACAAATGATCTGTTTCCAAAATGCAGGCACAGGCATGAGACTCTCATTGCCATAGTGGGAACTAGAAAGATAATATAGGTGGGACCAGCAGCTAGCGTAATGGCTATGTCGCTGGACTCCCATGTAGTCGACCGCAGTTTGCGTCCCAGACCCAGTGGCTTAAACTCATGCTAGGCATGTGTGCGTGCATGCCCAAGATACCGAGGGGAGAATAGAGAAGGGATTGAAGCGTGGCCATCCCCCCTAAGGGGTGATTTCTCGCTGCCTCTCTGTCTCTCTCTGTCTTTCTGGAGAGCACACATGCCCTAGAGCAAAAACTTCTACAAAAAAAAAAAAAAAGAAAGAAAGAAAGAAAGAAAACAAAGAAAAAAAAAAGAAAGATAATACAGATCATTTCAGTCCCAAGCAAGTCGAAAACACAGGGAGGAAAACTTCATTGCGTGTAAGGCCTGGGAATGATTTTCTGTGACTTGACATTTGATAATCTTGGCTATATAAAAATAAAATGTGTGCATAGCAAAGTAGACTGTATGCAAACTAAAACACAAATGACAAATTGGGGAAAGGCAACTCATAGATCACATGCTATTTTCTTAAAAATCTAAAGAGTTTTCTGAAAAATGATCAAAAAAGACTAATGTCTATTAGAAAAATGGGCAAAATATAGATGAGATATTCACAAAACATGAAGTTCAAGTGGCTTTTAAATGTATGAAAAGATGATTAGTAGCATTCACAACGAGATAAAAATGCATTAAAACTTCTCCAAGAGAAATTTCAAATTTTCTATAAATCAGATAATTTCTTTGGAGGATGACTGGAAAGTACCTAAAAAAATTACAAATTCATGTATTCTCCAACCTAACAGTTGCACTTCTAAGAATTTATCCTACAGATTAATTAATAGACAAGCAAATGGCAAAAACAAGGTTAATTACTACAGCTGGTCATGATAGCAAAATATTAGAAAATATTCAAATGACCATTCACTGAGAACTGTTTAAATAAATCATGATATGTTATACAACCACTTAAAAACAAACTTTTTCATATAAATATAAAAAATGCTCTCCAAGATATGTTGTCAAATAAGAAATAAACAGTGTTTAGAACTCTGTGTAGAGTGGGGCACAAAAACATGCACATGAATTTGCACACACATGCATAATAGATCCCTGGAAGTTGCCAAGAAACTGTTGACATTGGTTGCAGAGAACTGGTTGGCCAGGGACCATGGTAGGAGGGAATGTTTTTACTTGAAAACATTTTGTACCTTTTGCATTTTGAACACTAAGAACACTAAAGATATTTTACTTATCATGATTCATTCATTCATTCATTCATTCTTTGAATTCTTTAATAAGTCATTAGAGACTACCAGTTAACCATGGCAGATTAGGAATACAATTTATTTTGACTCCTTCCTGAAAACCACTGGAGAGACAGTAAAGGTTTTCGTTGTTGTTGTTTTTCTTTTTTCTTTTTTTTTTTTGTTGTTGTTTTCTGTCATAAGTAAGCGAAGAGAAAAGTAAGGATAGAGAAGACAGCCTCAGAAGTGTGATGCTAATAGGAGCTATAGAACTGCCCAGGAGCTGGGCCACTAGGAGTTTGGAGAGTAGGGTATAGGACAAAGCAAAAACATGAGTGAATTACTTTAAAAAGTAATGAGAGTATAAACAAGTTTTTCAGAAATATAGACATAGATTATAGAGGGTATAGTTATTAATAAAAGACTTCAAAGTGGTTGCCTCTGGGGAATGAAACTAAGATAGGGAAGAGACAGACAGAAGATTGCCATTTTCCACTGTGTACTCTGGTTCAAAATTATGTATTATTATTACTTTGGGAAAAAAAGCATGTTTAAAATGGTTCGGTGTCATGTTTATATACTAGAATTTTCAGTGACATGGATGAGCCTTTACAAAGCTACAAATGACCAAAATTAACTCAAAAAAAGAAATCGAGATGCAATGTAACTAATAAACTAAGAAAGAAATTAGAAAAATTTTTTGATTACCAAAAGGCACATGTGCTTATAAGAAAGAGACAGAGGGAACCAGCAGTTAGCGTAATGGCTATGTCGCTGGACTCCCACGTAATCGACCGTGGTTCGCATCCCGGACACCGTGGCTTAAAACACACCAGGTGCGTGTGCGTGCATGCCCAAGATCCCGAGAGGAGAATGGAGGAGAACGGATTGCGGCGTGACCATCCCCCCTAGGGGGTGATTTCTCGCTTTCTGTCTCTATGTCTCTCTCTCTCTGTCTGGCGAGCACACGCGCCTTATAGCGAAAATCTCTCCAAATAAATAAATAAATAATAGAAAGAGACAGAGAGGAAGAGAGGAAAAAAGCACTCCCCAATGGGGCATCTCATTGTCATCCCTTCTCCTCCATCTCTCCATCTGTTTGGGATCGAGGGCATGCACACACATGTGCTCACGATTTCAAGCCACCGGAGCTGGGATTCAAACCATTGTTGGTTATGTGGTGTCCAGCTCCCTTAAAAACTAGGCTATGGGACCAACCAAGAAAGTTTTAAAAGAACTATTATTGTCATTTTTTTTAACTTCCAGAGGACATTTGCATATGCCAGGGAGAAACACACAGTCAGAGAGACAGGGAAAACATTCCCTCACATGCATGCCCAGAGAGATTCTCATACAGCTAAGTCAGAATTTGAATTGCAGTTGGCCACATGTGATCTGGCTACCTTAACCACTAGGCTCTGGGGTGGCCCATTCTCTACATCTTTTAGAAATGTATTTACTGGGCCAGCCAGTGGAATGGTGATTAAGGTGGCTGAATTCCACATAGCTGACTGGGCAATTTATGTCCCAGACTCAGCAGCTTGGAAAACATGCTGGGCATGAGCACGTATGTGCCCAAAATCCCAAAAGGAGAGAAGGATAGAGAAGAAGGGATTGCTGCATGACTACTCCCCATGGAGGGTGCTTTCTTATTTTCTTTTTCTTTCTCTCTGGCAAGTACGCATGCCCTCTGACAAAGTAAAAAGTACATATTTACTTAGTTACTCATCTCTAGAGACATAAACTCACTAAGTTGTCCAGGCTGGCTTCAAACTCATGATCACTCTGCCTCAACCTCCCAAGTATGTGGAACTACAAACTTAAACCACTGAGTCCAACTAGGAAATATTATTATTACTACAACAAAGATAATTGTTATAATAGGTAATTATTTTTCAAAATTTTCTTTAAAAAATTAAACTGTTTTTAAATAAGAAAATTATTATATGCTGTATTTTAAGATTACTCTAAACAGAATCCAATGCAATTCATCTATATGCTAAGAGAATTATTCTCTATGACCAAACAATTTATTACAAAACTGGAAAATTTTTTTAAAAATTAACAAAAGATAAAGGCAAGAGCCATGAAAAAGACTTCTGATAAAATTCTCTATCAACCTTTGATATAAACCAGACTAATATTAGTAATTCAAGGAAAAACAACATATGCGTTCTGATCTCCAGGAATTCAGTGTGTTTATATATCTATATACCTATAGATATAGGTAATAGATATATAGAAATAGATATATATTAAAAAGGGGAGGTAAGAGAGATTAAGTAACATGTAAAACAACACTTGACCAAAAATACTATCAAAATCATCCACTGATTGAGCAAATAACTGTGGAGTGTCTGTGAGCCAGACATTCTTGGGTAATGGGTTGGAGGAAGATGAGTACAACATTGACCCTCAATTCAAAAATATTGATGATCCTGATCACGGTCATTATCATAATAGATAACATTTTTTGAGCACTCATTATGTGATAAAACCGAAAACCTTAAATAGTAATAATTACCAGTAGCTTCTCATCTGTAATGCTAAAAACAAGGAAGTGACTGAGCCAGAGTGGCAGATCATTGGATCCTGCATAAAGAGATTGGGGGAGACTGTGTTAAGAAGTTTGTAGACCAGGAAAACAACTTGATAGTTGGAGACACTGGAGGTGGGGCAGTTACAGGTAAGGACAGGTACCAAATAATGCATGGCATAGTGACAAAATGAAAATTACTCAAGTGCTCCAAATGAGAGTAAGATAAAACCAACTACAGTAATTAAAGTAATGGAGTACCATGTAGTCATAAAAGAAAAACTACAAAGGCCATGAAAATACATGAAGAGCACATGTAAAATAATGCTTAGTGGAAGGATAAACCCAAGTATTGTAACTGAGTAAAATTTCTGTTTTCATATTGGTAATGTTGGTAATGATAAGAAGAAATCATGGGCAAGGGTTAATAGCTTCAAAAAGAGTCTGTTTTTGTTTCTGTTTGTATCATGTAAGCATGTACTTTTGGGAGGAAGAATGTCTTTGGTCCCTCAAAATTATCTATCTTATGTGCTGGATAAAAGGATTGAGATGACTTCAGAGATGCCAAAAATAAAAAAATGTAATTTCATTTATCATTATTATTATTATTACTATTCACCAGATTGAGAGAGAAAAAGTGAGAAAGCAAACCATCAGGTGTGAGGCTTGAATCGTGGTAGGCCATGTGGGAGTCTTAATTACCATGCCACCTGCTGGCCCTGATAACAATTCTTTTAACTCTTGGGTCCACAGTAAATTGTGCCATTATGCTAGACTGAGGAAGCATTTACAAATTTTTAAAAAAGAAAAAGAAAAAAGATACAAGTTTAGTAAATTTCTTTTCACCAAATAAGTCCCAGTTCAGAAATGGCAACAAATGTTTGAAACAGAAAAGAACAATGAGTAAACTTACTCCTTTATTTTACCCAGAAAATCCATGACATTGAGATTTTTGTCTGGAAGATAATCTAGGAATCTAGTCTAGTAGATTGTAAATTATATCCTACAAGGATGGCTCAGAGATCACTTTTGGGATAACAGGGTGACAAGGTGAACAGGCAAGCACAATGCCTTCATCTCTCCTCCCTAACACCCACCCTGTAGCTCCAAACATGGAACCAAAGCAGCCAGAACAACTTTCCTAAAATATCTGCATCACAAGCTGGTGCTTCCTAACATGGCAACACAAGAAAATCAAATGGAGAGTCTCCAAAACATTGAATCTTAGGCCCCACATCAGACCTGTGAATCAGCATCTATAATCATAGATGCCAACAATTAGTATCAGCTTAAAGCTCTTTATCTAATTCTGATGAAATCCAAATACAGTACTGAAAAGAGAGCGACATATGATTTTGCTGACATGTTTCTAGTGTGAAAGCTTCTTCCCCACAGAAGGCATAGTTAATTTGAAAGAACATACTGTCCCCAAAGTTTCATGCCACTAACTAGCTCTCATTTTGCCCCTTCCTGCTATCCAATCCAATGAGTTTACTCATTCCTAGGACAAGTGAGATGGACAAAAGCTAGGAGGCCACCCCCTCCCAGTAATACTTTCATCCTTTCTTCTGCTAATCAGCTTCATCCGCCATGCTACAATGGTCAACAAAATTCAAGGTCAATCAACCATAATTCTTCAACTTCTGGATAGACTTGGTGAACCAAAACAATCCAACCAGAGTACTTCTTTGGGATTTCAAAAACTCAAACCAGAATAGAGAGTACTTTGTTTCTGAAGTTATAGGCTAGACCAACATAAATCTAGGGCCTCCCGTGGCTATGTCTTCTAGTCCACTGTAGAGGGTGCCGCAATGGGCAACCAAATGTGCCACCAGATCAGGACTGATATATAGACTATTACTCCCCCAAATGCCACAAGTGTTGCCTGGTGACTCATAGCTGAGTCTCCCCTAGGCAAAGTGAGCTGTCTTGCTCATGGTTATGCCTTCCCTGTGTGCAACCAGCCCCTGATCCAATGACAGATTAATAAAGAAGAACAATGACCTGTCTTTTCTGCCCTAATTCAGGACAATGTTCAAGAACTAGCACAGCTCAAGAGCTCCCCATGTGATAGGCTGAAGTTGCTGTTGCAAGGAAGCTGTAGCTCAAACTCTCCATCCATCCTATGTTACTGTCTTCACTCTCTCACAGCTATTGTTCTTAACATCTCTCCAAACAAATATTTATCTTAGAGTCTGTTTTGCCTGGGAACCCAACCTATGCCACTATGGTAGAATCCTATCTGCTGAGAGCAAAACTAGAGCTAAGTAGAGACAACAGACACCCATACAGAATCCTGACATCATCTGTGGTCCCCAAGTTCTTCCATTCTCCCAAATCTTGCAACTGGACATGGTTCCAAACATCTCACCATCCTGATAGTGTGATGCTCAGACCTAAATCTAATAGTCCATGGGTGGACCTGGTAAGCCAGAGTGTAGGGGAAGTTTCATGCCACTGAACTTATATTAATTTACATAAAGATTAGGTCACCTTTTTAGCAGCCCAAAAATTCCCTTGGTTTATCGGAAATGTGTTCAACAATGACTCCCACATTTCTTTCTGTCAAGCCAGCTCCCTTACCCTATGCCCAAATATTGTTTACTCTTTTCAAAGAACTGCCTACACTTTATGACTGGCAGTATTTCTTAGCCCTTTTAAACTGAATATGCACCAAATATGAGCAAAGATCAAGAAGGTGTTAGAGAGAAGGGGAGGTGAAAGATTGTTTTTTGCTGTTTCTAGTATGAAAATGTTTATATTATGAAAAGTAAGTATATTAATCATGCTGTTTTCCAAAATTGCACTTATTATTCACCTATCTTATGCTCAATCCCTTTGAGAATTGCAGAGAGAGAAAATATTTTATGACAGCTTGGAGTTAGAGTTTTTATTTCGAACGTCTTCTTTTGTTTCGTTTTGTTTTTGTGGAGGTTTTTGCCTCAGGGTGTGTGCACTTGCTGGGGAGAGGGAGAGAGAGAGAGAGGGAGAGAGAGAGAAATTTCGAACATTTTCTTTTGTTTTGTTTTGTTTTCGTGGAGGTTTTTGCTGGGGAGAGGGAGAGAGAGAGGGAGAGAGAGAGAAAGACAAAGATTGAGAGGGAAAGTGAGAAATCACCCCCACCCTGAGGGGGATGGCCACGCCACAGTCCCTTCTTCTCCATTCACCTCCTGGATCTTGGGCACACATGCACACATGCCCAGTGAATGTTTCAAGTCACTGGGTCCAGGACTCAAACCACAGTCAGCCATTTGGGAATACAACAACATAACCACTATGCCATCTGCTGACCTTTTATCAGGAACTTTTAACCAGACCTAATGTGTATGGTGCATGTGGCAGAAGTCTCAGAGACATTCACCTTGACAGTAACATGGCTATGTGGTAAAATCAGATGTACTTATGATTAAGAAACACTGAGAAAATTGAAGTGGTGACATATTTGGGCAACTTTACTGTCTTTAATTTATAGTCAAAACAATTTTAGGAGTTGATGGCACTTTAAAGACTATCTTAATGCCAGAATGGTCAACATATCCCCTCCTCAGATACTCTTGTCCCACCTCTCACAGGGCCTGATGCAGACACTGCTAATCAAACCCAGAAGTTTCTTAACAAATCTCTGATGCAACTCCTTTCACAGAAAGTCTTCTTCTCCAGTGCCCAAATGATAACCAATAATTCTCTGCTTCCTACAACAGACAGCAATGAACAATGAATTGGATCTGGCAAATTAAATGGACTTTCTTTTCTTTTCCTTCCCCAAACACCCTACCTTCCAAAAGGAGAAGAATCATTGACTTAAATGTATATTATGGTAGTAATTGAGCTTAAACTTTAGAATATCAATTCGGTGCCCTCTCCATCTGCCCCTCTCTGAAAATTCTTCAGTCATTTCAATTATTACAGGTCCACAAACTGGTCAGGTATGCAGAATAAGAATCCTGGACCCAACTTCCCTCAACCCCCATAAAGACTGTCTATGCAGCCATTGCTCAGGGTGTTTATGGCATGTATGGGGCCATGGAGGCCATCTAGAATAAGATGATCAAGTTAATGTTCTAGTATGTACTGGGCTTAGACACTTCAGTAATAATAAAAATCAAATGCTACAACAAATAGAAACATGTCCTGTATCCAGTGACTCATAGTGCTAAGCTAATCTCACAATGGCCCCACCTCATTATCAAAAACATAAGAGAGAGAGGCAAAAATCTAATTCTGTGTCTGTCTGTCTGTTTGGTAACCACAACAACCAGCCATAAACTGGGAATGACTCCTAAGAAATGGTTTTGTCTGAAGTTCTGGCCAGTCTTCTGGTTCATGAGTTGTCACTTAGGGCCTTAAAAAAGCAAGTGACCTTTAGGCTATTTGGTCCCCTTGAAAATATGAAACCTCTCGGGCCTTAGCACCGTTTTTCTAATGTCTGGCTGATGGCAGAGCTATAATCAGTGTGGGAAACCACCAGCTGCATGAGGTGCCCTGGGAGCCAGTCAGACATTACAGGATGATGCATCAGGATCCAGGAAATGATGGATGTGATGAGTGGCCTATTCTTTCTCCTTGGCACACAAGAACACACCTGGAACTCTGGACCCTATTGTTGAGGATCTGAATGTCAACACTGAATGAATCTTAGAGATAGAAGATATAGGACCATCATTTAATTCATGATTATCAAGAAGAACAGTGGGGGCAGAAAACTGGCCAAGGTTACACAGTAAGGATGGCTGATGGTTCCAAGAGTAGGTTCTTTAAGCAGTGGGAAAAAAAGAGAAAAAAAAAAAAAAGGAACTGGAAACATGTAAACATCAGGAGCAATGATAAAGCAAAATAATTCATTCAAGGAAACACCACTTGGTCTTTATAGAGCAGCTCACCACAGAAAGCAGAAGTCCCATCCCCACTCCTACTCTGTCAATGTGTCTTCCTCCTTCACCAGCTCTGATGTTTGCTTAAGCAAAACATTAGCTACTAAGTGAATCACTTTGGAAACTGACTTTGTGACTCAACTCCTGCACTGTAACCATTAGACTAAACTCCTCAAGACTTAAGGAGGTTTTTGTATATCTGCCCATAAGCTGACATGAGGGAGGTCCTTCTTGCATTGATGATAAATAGGTGGTTTCTGAATCAGTGATTGTATGAGATACGTAAGGGCAAGTAGTTCATAATTAACTCAGTTAATTCATAATCAATTCGGTATGTATTAAACTAGGATCAATTCCAGATGTATTATCCTCTTTCATCTTTAGAACAATCCTGTAGATAAAGATGATTATTCTCTATTTTTGGAAGCTAAGGGTCAAAGGTGATCAGTAACTGGAAATGCGATTTGGGGAAAGTTAGATGACTTGCCTAAGTGCACATAGCTGGGATTCAAAGCCCAGGTCATCTTGTTTTCCTCGGCCCCATATCCCACTGTAGCAGTTTTTGTATAATCAGGCCATCACTACCATTATTTTATCAACACAACCGTTCTGTGGAGGGTTGGCAGAGTATTTGTCATCTTTAAAAAATAAATAAATAAAGCCAGACTTTGGAAGAAGAAAAATCATGTAAAACCCATGTGATCTGGAGGAAATCTCATCTTATGTATGATCCTCAGTTTTCTTCATCAATACTAATTAAGAGTGTCTACTTGGTAGGTTAGCTTTGAAGATGAAATTAGGTAATGTTAATGGAAAGTGTCATTCAGTGGAAATTGCTTAGGTTCACAAAGACGCTAGAGCTGGCAAAGGGCAAGCAAAATGTTTACTCAATGAACTGGGGCTAGTGTAAAATCATTATTCGGCTCACAGGAAAAAAAATGGTACCCTATATTAGATCTACGTCATGCCTACACTATTGCTTTAATAGAGGTTTTTGAAATACAGTTCTCTTCAAACCAGTAAGTTTTAACATAAGTTTTTGAAATACAGTTCTCTTCAAACCAGTAACTGATAGCCATGGTTTGAATCCTTTTTCTTCTTTATTCTATATAACCATTTAGATTTCTTTTATTTTTTTCTTTCTTTTTTTTTTTTTGGAGAGGTTATTTTTCGCTATAGGGCGCGTGTGCTCGCCAGACAGACAGAGAGAGACAGAGACAGAAAGGGAGATATCGCCCCCCAGGGGGGATGGCCACGCTGCAACCCCTTCTCCTCCGTTCTCCTCGCAGGATCTTGGGCACGCATGTACACGTGCCCGGCGTGAGTTTTAAGCCACCAGGTTCGGGACTCGAACCATGGTCAACTACATGGGAGTCCAGTGACATAGCCATTATACCAACTGCTGGTCCCAGAAGCTATATAAGTTTTACAAAGATTTTCTGAGGTAGACGTAGCTAGTCATTACAGAAGTTGATCTTTAAAGATCATCTACTTCCTATACTTACCTGGCAGGGGGAGATACCATGATCACGAAGGTGGTTTTCCCAGGGCGAGGCTTATCCATTGCACTCCGGATGTGCTGACCCCTGCGATTTCCCCAAATGTGGGAAACTCGACTGCATAATTTGTGGTAGTGGGGGACTGCGTTCGCGCTTTCCCCTGGAAAAAAAAAAAAAGATCATCTACTTGTTCTTCCACCCCCTATCCATGCCTTAGCTAGGTCTGGTATGATTCCCAGACCCAGTAGGTCCACTTTCACTGTACCCTTAGCAGGTACCAGGGCCCAGTGTTACCCATTCAGGCAATAGTGATGTTCAGCTTAGAGGAAGGAAACACGAACTCAAAAGGGCTGCATGGTGACTAGACACAAGCCTGGCCATGTGTCTCCAGAATTCACCTGACACGCCTCTCTCTGGCACCTGTGAACAGCTCCCCATGCTGTTCTGAGTCAGGCCTCTTGTTTCATTCACATTTTTCTCCCTATTTCCCACGGTGCTTTTTCTGAACTTCTTCTTTCCATCAATCCTCAACTCACCCCAAAACACCCTGTCCTCTCCTTTCTCCCTAATCCCACTTCCCAATTTTTTCGCTAAACCGATGACTCATTTTGTGAGTTAA
>NW_006159793.1:194284-255546 GCF_000334495.1 Tupaia belangeri chinensis
CCAGCATTCCTCTTGTGTATGTGATAGGCTTCCTGGTCCTAGGACAACCACACAACATAAAGGTTTAGGGAGCAGACTCCAGAGCCCCACTCACTGGGTCTAAATCCAGGCTCTGCTCTTAAGGGCTCTGCAACTCTGGGCAAGCAATTTGACCTTTATATAAGCTGCAAGAAATTCGCTGGTCTCAAAGCACTACTAGGGGGACTAGAGGATATTATGCTTGACAAGGGCATGCTACAGGACACCTGTCATTGATGTACTTGTCATGTGTGACTGACTCAATCATTGGTCTTCTCTCATTCCAATCTCTGAGAAAACATCTCTTTTCTTAAGCCAAATCCCACCCATCCCTTCTAGCATTTCCTAGGAACTTAGTCTCAGGCAACACTTACTCTTCAGCACATCGTCTACTTCCTTTTCCACCCACCATCCATGCTTCCTCCTGTACCCTCCATCGGTGCCACCTCCCTACAGCCAAAGCTGGACACATGCTCAGGCAATCCTTCCTCTTCGGCACATCGTCTACTTCCTTTTCCACCCCCATCCATGCTTCCTCCTGTACCCTCCTTCTGTGCCACCTCCCTACAGCCAAAGCTGGACACATGACAGACTCTTATTCCTTTGTCTCCCTGCCACCCATTCATAGTCACGATGGCCCATGGATTCCTCCCACAGTGCCACCCTGGTTTCACCTCTCCTTGCCATGTGTCATTGCCCTCCCTGAAGCCAACGCTACACTCTTCCTCATCACACCATTACCTTCCTTTTTTGTCCCTATGTTCCCTGTCCTTAGAGAGCCCTTCCTTCTTCTTGCATGGCAGGTAGGATTCATCTTTCAAAGAAAGGTTGATCCAGATACCTTTTGATTTCTATTCAGTTTCCAATTCTCATAGTTTTCAAACTACAGTATCTTATATCTATGCTTTGTCCCTAAATTATAAAGATTTCATGTGTATATCTCAGAGTAACTTCTAAATTGGCAGATACAGAAAAAGCCTCAGAAAATATGCAATGATTGTTTAACAAAGAATGGATCTACAAGCAATAGAGAAAAAGATATATCTGAGTTAAGAATTATTTTGTAAGACAATAATGTGATTGAATGTATGGAAGAAAATGAAATGAAAAATAAATAAATAAAATGTATTTAAAAAAAAGAATTATGTTAACTGGGTCAACGTGGTGGTTGAGGTGACTGGATCCTACTATATGACTGACTGCATGGTGGTCATCCTGGACCTGGAGACTTGAGAAACATGCCAGGTACATGTGTACATGTGCCCAAGATCCCAAAAGGAGGGAGAAATGGAGGAGAAGGGATTATGGTGTGACCATACCCTATGAGGGGTGCTTTCTCATTTTCCTTCTCTCTGACTCCCTCTGGAGAGTGCATTCACACTCTGGCAAATTAAACACACACTCACAAACACATGAATTATGTTAACTAATATTTACTCAGTCTTTATGATGTGCTTGGCAATGGATTTAGTGATAGAAAAAATAAAATACAGTGAAAGAATAGTGTCTACCACTGCACCAAAGATTTCACATGTATTATTTATTTAATCTTCACAATAGGTATATACAGTAAGTATTATCATTATACCCATTTTGCACTCAAAACAAACAGACTTGAAGAAGTTAAGTGATTTGCTCAATGTCACATGAGAAATGATTGTCAGGGCTGGACACATTCTATTTATTGATTAGTTCAATTCAACTCAACATCTATTAAGACCTCTCATCTCTTTCACTATTTTTCTCAAGACTTTCTCTAAGAACACAGAATCTTAAAAGTCACCCTATGGGCCAGCAGGTTGCGTGGTGGTTAAGACACTGGACTCCCACATGATCACCATCATTTAAGTCCCAGACCCAGTGACCTGAAACTCACTCCAGGTGCATGCGTGTGTGTGCCCAAAATTCCAAGAGGAAAATGGAAAAGGGACTGCAGCATAGCCATCCCCCTGAGGGGGTGATTTCTCACTTTCCCTCTCTGTTTCTCTCTGTCTCTCCAGCAAGCACATGTGCCCTATAGCAAAGAAATCTCACTCAAAAAAAAGAGAGAGAGAGAGAGAAGAGATTGAATACCAAAGTATATAAAGAATTCAATCAACTCAGTACAAAAATAAAATAATAACCCAATTAAAAAGTGGGCACTCAATATGAACAGGCAATTCTCAAAGAAAGACTAATGAATAGCTAAAAAGCATATTTTAAAAATGTTCAACATCTCTTGTCTTAAAGAAAATACAAATCAAAACTACAATGAAGTATCACCTGGCCTTAGTCATAATCGCTACGATTTAAAAATAATAATAATAACAAAGAATAACAAGTGCTAACAAGGGTTTGGAGAAAAGGGAACCTTTGTGTGCTTTATTGTGGGAATGTAAATTATTACAGACACCGTACTAACAAAGCTTCCTAAAACAGTATGAAGCTTCCTAAAAATCTGAAAATAGAACTTCCATATGACCCAGTAATCCCACTCAAAGGACAAGAAATCACCCAGAGAAACTTTTGTACTTCTATTATTATTGCAGCATTATTCCCAACAGCTAAGATGTGGAATCAACCTATGTGCCCAAAAATGATGAATGAATGAAGAAAATATGGCACTATACACAATGGAATAGTACTCATTCATAAAGAATTATGATATTCTGCCATTTGACACAAAGTAGACTAGCATGGAAGATATAAAGCTAAATGAAACAAGCCAGGCTATGAAAAATATTATACATCCCCACTTAACACAAACCAAATATCTGCACTGTATGGTGGAAACTGATGGATGCTATGGCATAGAAGAGAATAATAGCAGCTATCAGAAGCTACAGGGAGTCAGGGGCAGTTGGGAGAAAACTATTAACAGATACAAGCATGCATGTAAACAAGAGGGGTGAGTTATAGAATGATATACCACAACAGAGTAAAAAATGTTGACAATTCAAGGACCAGCAGGTGGTGTAATGGTTACGTTGCTGGACTCTCACATAGTTGACTGTGGTTCGAGTTCTGGACCTGGCAACTTAAACTCATACCAGGCACATGTGCATACATGCCCAAAATACCAAAAGGAGACTGGGAGAGAAAGGATTGCAATGTGACCATCCTTCCCCCACCCCGGGGGTGATTGCTCACTTTCTGTCTTTCTCTCTGTCTCCCCAGGGAGTGCACATGCCCTATAGCAAAAACCTCTCTCTAAAAAAAAAAAAAATGTTGACAATTCAATATATATTTGATGATAACATGTGTGATTATATCTTTAACTGGACTAATATGCTGGGAAAATTCATTTTACAAGTTTTAATGATACACAGTGATTGAATGTATATAAAAAGAACTTAGCAGAACTATTATCAAGCATGCACTACATGATGTAATAATACTCGTTGTTGAAGAAAATCAATGTCTGTCCATATCCATGACTTGATAACTACACACTGCATGTACGTTGTGAAGAATCATACTCTACCTCCCCCCCTACACACCCACAAAATTAACCAAAATGAAAAAAATAAAAGGGCTGTGACTGGAGAGATGTAAGCAAGGGTCGGAATGGCAGGAAATAAGGTTGAAGAAGCAAAAGGGACAAATCATTGGGTACTGAGAGTCTGTACTTTTTCCCTAAATGTTTTGGACACCAATGGAGGGTTCGTTTTGGACACCACTGGAGGGTTCTAAGCAAAGGAATGACCTGTATGGTTAGTACTTTTAAAAGACTACTGACTGATTGTCACATAGTGCCATACATGAATGACCGGATAGTTTCTAAAATAGCTAGAGTAGGAGTCTGGTCATGGTTCATCTGAGATGATTTTATTAAGGGATGAATGTGGATCTGAGTAAAGAGAAAATTCTGGCTCCCAGGAAGGAGAAAGGCATACTGGTTGTGGTAAATACCACGATAAAGTGCAGGCAGAAGTCAGGAAGTTGTGTAAGTTAGCATTTCCCAAAATATCTTCTGTTAACACTAGTTTCAAGGTGTGAGAATAAATGTTACATAATAAGAGTTACATCAATAAGGGAAATTTTCTGTTTGACAAAGGTAACCAGACATTTCTGAGGCTTCCTCAGAAGCTTTGTCGTGATCATTCACATCTGGTCTTTTCAAGATAGGACTAAAGTTGGCAGGGTTCCCCAATAATATTTGACCTCAAAACTTCACATAAAACACATGCTAGGAAACCCTCAGGTAAGGACTTCAGCTCAAAACCAGCTAAGACCTATTCAGTGATGAAAACAAGGATGTAATGAGTAATAGACCTTGAAGCCAGGGATCGGGCAGTTTGGGTTAATATGAGGCCAATGTAAACTTACCAGTTTGATAAAATGTATAACAAATTAAAAACATGAGAAGGTCGTTCTTTCCGTCCTAATTAGGAATGTATGATAAAGCAGAGGTCTCCAAACATTTTAAGCAGTTCATACGATGATCCATGGGCATATGGGAGGGAAATATTATAATGTCTATTTATATTTATGTGGCTTTTTAAAAAATCTTAAAGAGAATAATATTTAAATATATAACATGTGAAAGCAACACATGAATATGATTTATAAATATATATATATATTGGGCTTGGAGATTCAGAAATATTTAGTTAAGGACAGATGATCAAGAAAAGTTTGAAGACTGCTGGATTAGACGATCTGGAGAAGAAAATGGTGTTTGTACCAATGTTGTGGTGTGAGAATAGGAAGAGGAACAAATAAAATGAATAAATGATAGGAGTGGGATTTGGAAAGATACGATGCAGGGGAACAAGAGGTGGTCATCAGTAGAAGCTATGACAAAATGGCTGTAGAGTGGAATGAGTGATAACTTAGAGGATAGGAGTTCTGAAGATGGGCTGAAGTTTGCCACTGTGTTGGGGAAACTGAGAAAGCACACAAAAGGCCGAGTAATAAGTTTGTATCCATATTGTAGCACTAATTGAAGCATATTTTCAGGGCTGACCCTGTACTGCAATAGCTAAGAGACCCACACTCCATGTGGCCAACTGCCATTTGAATCTTGGCTCCAATTGCTTGAAAAATAAATAGGGAATGTCCATGTCTATAATCCTGATGGGATGAATAAATGAAAGAAAAAAGATTGTGGCGTGGCCATACTCCATTAGGGATGCTTTCTCCTCTCTGTTTCCCTTTCTTTCTCTCTGGTGAGTGTATGCATCCCTGGTAATTAAATAAATTAATAAATAAATGTAAAAATTTGGGCAAAATGAAAATGCCCTTCCAGATAAGATTCAAAAAAAAAATTTTTCCTAAATATAAAAATAAATTGGGAACCAGCAGTTAGCATAATGGCTATGTCGCTGGACTCCCACGTAGTCGACCGCAGTTCGTGTCCCGGACCCGGTGGCTTAAAACTCATGCTGGGCACGTGTGTGTGTGCCCAAGATCCCGAGAGGAGAATGGAGGAGACGGGATTGCGGCGTGACCATCCCCCCAGGGGGTGATTTCTCGCTTTCTGTCTCTATGTCTCTGTCTGTCTGGCGAGCACACGCGCCCTATAGCAAAAAGCTTCCCCCCAAAAAATAATAATAATAATAAATTTAAAAAAATAAAAAAAATCATGACAAGCCTGATATTTGTTCATTCGTTTTTAACATGAGATCAAGAATATTTTCAAAAGAGCAATTTCTTACCTATCTCTGTACATGTTTTATGACAGCCTTTTTAAAATGTTGCTGAATATGTTCATTACAGAAAAATTGGAAAATGCAATAAACAAAACAAAAAAAGAGGAAAAGATAAAGTTTACCCAGATACCACACCGACATATATTTACAAAATTGTCTTATCCTATATGCAGGGATACATTGTAAGAAATGCAGCACTAGGTGACTTTGCCATAGGAATACACTTGACACGAGCCTAGCTAGAATAGCCTACTCTACTCCTAGGCTATATGGCACAGACTCTAGCCACCCCTGTCATATAAGCAATGTCAAAGGCCCAAACATCCTGAGGTGGGGCCTGACTACAGACTATTTGGCTATTTTCACTCAGTGGTATGTATTCAGCATCTGCCTATGCCAATAAATATGCTTCCGTAAAGTCATTTCTAACATCTGTATAATACTCCATCATTAAAAATATTATATTAAACCAATCCTCGATTACTACACCTTTAAGCTGATTTTTTTCTTGTTTGTTTTAGTTATAAAAATATTGCAATAAATATGCTAGTGACTATATCTTTGTCCATATTCTTTTATTTTTTTTTATTTATTTTTTTTTGTAGAGGTTTTTGCCTTAGGGTGCATGCACTTGCTGGAAAGGAGACAGAGACAGTGAGAGGGAAAGTGAGAAATCACTCTCCAGGAAGGATGACCACACTGCAATCCCTTCTCCTCCATTCTCCTCCTGGGATCTTGGACACACACTCACAAATACCTGGAGTGAATTTCAAGCCACTGGGTCTGGTACTTGAACCGTGGTCAGCCACGTGGGAGTTCAGTGATATAATGCTACGCCATCTGCTAGCCCCTGCCTGTATTCTTAATTTAGTTCCCCAGGCTTAATACCTGGAAATTGAACTGCTGAGTCTTTTTAAAGGCCTTTGATATGCTGTTTCAAATTGTCCTCCAGGAATTTCGAATGACATTTTATAAAATATGTGAACTCTTTATTTTAAACCACACTTTCATGAATGCTCCTACCTTCCTTCATGTCTACAGCAACCTTATGAGCAGGCTTCCTTGTCCCTATTTCACAGGTGAAAAAGAATTCTAAAGCAGTTCTGAGTCTCTCAGGTTTGCAGTGTGCTAACACTGAGCTACCACGAGGGTTCTTTCCATGTCACTGGGTGAATGCCAGCATGTCAGTGAAAAAATGCAAGAACCCTGATCCCTACTTCTCTTCAACTGCAAAATGCATAAGCTCAAGTTTCTGATGAGGGTGCTTCAAAACTAAACAATAGTTGGATATTGCCTGTTTGACATAGAAGTCCCTTTCCTTATAGAGAATGCTTTTTGTCAAATTACTGACTTTGCTCTTAAATCAGTCCCTTTGTTAAACTGTGGTTGCTTATACCTGGCACCTGGCTGCCAGTACTGTTTCTGGTGTTTGGATTTTTGTTCGCTTTTAAGCAGAAAAAGCATCAGAGAAACAAAGAACTCAAAAGAGCCTTGCAGATCATTTCAATTCCTCCCCAGCTAGTGGAGATAAAGAAGTCTGTGTTTAATCAGAAAGTGACTTGCTCAACTTCGCACAGTGAGTGAGTGACAGAGTAAGCAGTAGAGGGGAAATTTCCTGACCAGCTAGACCTGATTAGCATCACAGAATCTTGTAGCTGGTTACACTTTAAAATCATGACGTTTATATACATAATTTTATAGTCGGAGACATTGAGAGCCAGAAAGGGTAATTTACTCAATGATCCACATGTAATTAGGAGAGTCTAGATGAGGGCTCAGGCATCCTCACTCCCACTTATGAAGCTGGTCTTAGACTCTGTTCTGCCCCACCAGAATCTAAACCAAAAGACCAGGACTTACACTCAGGAGCAAAATTTAAAGGAGGGCTAAAATAAATTAATATAAAACCTTCATAATAAAAAGGTACTCGGTTTTTAATTGGAACCAGAATCTGACCCTACACTTACATAACTCCACCCACTCATCTCACTCTAATCCTGGCTCGGTAAGATCTCTTCTTCACTTAAAACTTTGATATTTTGCTCATCGTGGACATTGTTGTAGTAATCGCTGTGCCTGAGGCAGAGGCCTACATATTTCACTCCCACTCTGTCTAAGGATCTCCAACGTCTGGGCCTGAGGATACCTTCCCAGTAAGGTACCAGGGACAGGGCCGATTGCTCAGACAGAGCTATAGGTGGGAGGCCTGTGGATGCTGCTGACCAATGGGACTGACTGCTTGGTCAGAACAGCCCTCCAGCTAGGTCCTGGAGCCATGGAGAAATAGCAACTGGAGAAACTGTCTAGCCCTACAGTCAATAATAGCTGTAAGTGCAATGATCCTCACTTGAGCCAAAGATTAATCATTTAGGAATATTTGTTTTATTGGTACTTAGTTTTGTAAAATCAGATATTCAAGCCCTGGATGGAAGAACCAGCTTGTGAACTAATGTGAAAAAAATCTTGATATTTTGCTTGACCACAAGCTTCCCTAAGTCTGTGATGGTAGGTGACTAGCTGCCACACACTAATGGAATCAAGGGCTGCACCACAGACTGTGAGCCCAGTTCCCAGGGGAGCCAAGGCCAAGATAACATATTCTGACCTCTGTAGAGAAGGTTGTAGGTTGTTATTTGAGCTGGAAGGCTGCTTGTTATGGATGGAATTGCACCCTCCCCCAAAAGATGTTGAAGTTCTAACCCCCAGTTCCTGAAATGTGATCATTTTTGGAAGTAGGATCTTTGCAGATGATCAAGTTAAGGCGAGGTTATTTGTAGTCAATATAACCCGTGTCCTTACAAAAGAGGGTTACACACAGGGCCAGTGTACACAGTATACAGGGAGAACACCATGTGAAGACGAAGGCTGAGATCTGGGTGATGCATACATGAACCAAGGCACACCAAAGGTCTCCACTAATCTCTAGAAGGTGGTCAGAAGCACAGAATAGATTCTCCCTCACAACCCTCGGAATCAACCCTGCTGACACCTCAGTGGTGGATCTAAGACAACGCTGCAGAACATGTGATCCGGGAGCACCTCCTTGGGTGTGTCAAAAGTAGGGATAACACATTCATTAAGATTCTCATACACAAAACTATCCCCATACCTAGTATGGGGTCTGCACATAGCAGACGTGCAGTCATTATTCATTTAAGAAAAATGAATTTCAAAACAATCCACTACTGTTAGGGAAAAACAAGAAGAGATTGACACCCCAGATTACCTTCCTTCAACTTCTCCCTTATACTAAGCATGAACAATTTTAACCTCATTCTATTTTCAGGAGATGAATCACAAGATGTCAGACATAGATAGCAGCCCAAAGATTAGGAGTTCAATCGTCCACTCTGCAGATGAGAAAATAAGGAACTAATGAAGAATGACACACGTTCTTTCCATATGTGTGTCTCCCTCCCATACAGGGCAACTCTTTTCCCTTTCTTCCATCCTATATGAACCTATCCTTAGTTCTCTGCTGTCATCCAGAGCTTAAAATTTAAATGAGAAATTATTAAAGCTTATCAGAAGTTAGGAAAGATATGAGGCCCATGGGAAGCTCTGATGAAAAACTATCAATACCTAATATTTACGCAGCATGTATTTTGTGTCAAACTGCCTATGCAAAGCACTTCAACTGCATTATCTCATTTAGGGCTTACAAAAATGCTACCAGGTAGATTTTGTAAGTGGATAAAATAGGGTCAGAAAAGTAAGGCCACCTGCCTAAGTAGCAGAGTTCAGATTTAAACCCAAGTCTGACAGTTTCTGAAATCCATGTTCTTAATCCAGTCTGTAGTACTAGATTGGACAAGTTTAAGAAGCACATGATGTGGAAAATGATCTGGGCTTGAAACTAAGGAGCTCACTAGCATCTGGTCTCAGCCAGTAAACAGCTCTAGACCTTAAACAAATTTCTTCACCTACCTGGCTTTAATTCTCTCACTAGAAAATTGAAGTGGCTAGATTAGATTGTGGATATTAAAGTTTTTCAGTTGTGGACTATGGCTCACTTATTCATTCTACAAATATTTGTTGAGTGTCCATTATATACCAAGTACCATTCCAGATACTGAGACTGTGGCTATAACCAATTTAAACTAAGTCCCTGAATTCATGAAGCTTGTCTTTTAGGAGTAGTAGGGGTGGGGAACATAGAAGAAGCAGATTAAACGTTTGAGAATAAACTAAATCATGTGAAGAAAATAAAGCGGGCTAAGAGATGAAGACTAACAGGTGTAGGATGATAGCTATTTTATTTAGGGTGGTCAGGAAAGGCAACTTTGAGGAGGAGTCCTTTGAGCGAAGAATGGAATGATGAGAAGGAATACATAGGAAATAAGCACGCACAGTTTATGTGAACTTAGTGCTAAAGGTGCAAATCCCTTAAGAGAGTCCTTTGCTGGTATACGACCACTGAAAATGATTAGAATTCATCAAACGCGTATGGAAGCTTTGTTAAGCCATTCCCAACCCATACACACATCCTTTTCTCAGAAAATCGTTCTGAATCATGGGGTAGCCTTAACATTACAAATACATAATTTACTCAGTTTCAACCATAGGTATGCATTGTTCTAAGCCTAACAGGTTGACTCCTGGCCCAAGCAGGTAACAGAAATAGAGCAGCAATAGAGGAGTATAAATTATTGGCGGTATGTTTTTGAAGGCTTTGTTAAAAGATCTCAGATAACTCTGGATTATTCAGGTTATATTTGACATGTGTTTGCATATTAGATGCCTTAGGAAGAAGTGGTTTCTGAGGTCCATTGATTTTATTTCTCACAAAACTCTCATATCTGTCCACTTCTCTCTCTGTCTGGCATGACTGCTCTGCTCTGGTCTCCCGCCAACCCATTCTCTATACGAGAGCCAAGATGATGGTTCTGAAATGAAAATTTTATCAGGTCCCTATTCTCCTTAAACTCCTTCAGTGGTAGCAGTTACCCAAGTCATCATGGCAATTGTGCAACAATACACATTTGTCAAAATCCACAGACTTACCTAAAGAAAGTAATTTTTATTGTTTGTAAGTTATACCTCAATAAACCCAACTTACCAAAAACAAACTAACAAAACAAAACAAAAAACAAGAACCACAAAACTCCAATGATAGGCATTGCTCTTATAAAAATCTAGCTTTTCCCAGGTTAGTGATATTATGTAATAGTTAGATATTGTCAGCCAGGATTCAAAGCCCAGCCTCACATTACTTATTAAATAGGTAATATTAGCCAAGTCAACTAAACTGTCTGCTCCCATTCTCGTTGTTTGTAAAGATGAGATAATAATAGTACCTACCTCTTGGAGTTGTCATGAAGATTAAATGATTTAATTCCTATAAAACACTTAGAACCTGGTGTCTAATCAGAGCAAATTAAGTGTACAGGATTACTAACAAGCTTTATAATGCCCTTCATAATCAGTCCCTATATTAGTTTGATAACTGGTATTAAACAGCTACTAAAACAAAAGAATCAAACACTGGGTGACTTAAACTAGAGAATTTTTTTATCTTACAGTTCTGGAGGCTAGAAGTCTGAGATCAGGTATCATAGATTTGTTTCTTCCATGGTCTATGAAATAGAATCTAATTTGTTCCATGCCTTTCTCCTAGCTTCTGGGAGGTTCGTGGCAAACTTCCGTGTTCTTTGGTTAGTAGATCCATCACTCCAATCTCTGCCTTCATCTTCATGGGGACTTTTGTGTTCTTTAACTTATAGATCCATCACTTCCATCTCCACCTTCATCTTCGTGTGGCATTCTCCCTGTATGTGTCGCTGTCTCTACATTTCCCCCTTTTTATTAAAACATAAATCATATAGTTTAGGTGCCCACCCTATTACAGTATGACCCAGCTTAATTACAATATGTAAATTACATCAAAATATAAATTGGGAGGGAAAGGGAACATAACAACCTATAAGCTCTGCTCATAATTTCTCTCCCAACAGTCTCCCAAACCCACCAGCTTGTTTGGCACACTAACAACTCCTCATCCTTCGGGCTTTAATGATATTGCACTTTCTTGGGGAAGTTGTCCCTAATATTTCACCTCCTCCTCATTTTAGAACAGGGGGCTTTGAAATGTTCTCCCAGCCCAAGTACTTACACCTCTCGTACCACTTATCACTCTGCATTATGCTTGCCTGTTTACTGACCTGTCTCACCACGATATTTTAAACTCCTTGTAGAAAAGGATTGTTTAATATTATGTTCCAGAACCTAGGTGGATCCTAAGCAACTATTTGTTGAATTTAAGACAATTAATGTCTCTTCCCATATTCTGGATATCTATTTATGATTCTATGGATGTTTAAAAGGAGAATGCTACTAAAAATAGAAAACATTTTTAAGCAACATAGTTGGAATTGAGTTTAAAGATGAAAAATCACACTAAGTACTTCAATTAAACTGTATTTAATACAGGGAATGGATTGCAGAGTTGTTGGAAAGCTATACAAACAAAAAAAATAATGCTTACGAAAACCCATATATGAGTAACTACAGGATGTAGCTCCACCCCCAGGACTGAGCAAACAGAAAGAAAATGGAAAGGTTACGAGAAGGTAGTAGTTCATTGAAGGGTCCATAGTTTGGCTGATGCTTAGGTGTCAGAAAGAGGAGAACTTGCATGGCTGGAGTTGGGACTTTTGAATTGAGGCATGCCCACGTTTATACTGGGAGTGCTGAAAGGAGCTGGAGGTGAAGCCCTGACTGTCCTTTGCTACCAGAGTGAAACATCAGGATACATGCAATAAACTCCAGGAAATGTAGTTTGCAGACTTCCAGTACCAGCATCACAGAGCAGAGAGAGGAAGGTGAAATAGGAGCTGAGAGGCAATAATAACAAAACCAGATGAAGCAAAGGATCCAATATAAAGGAAAACAGATTTTACATAATGAAGAAAGGGTCCTTCCAGCGGGTTCTAACACTGGCTCTGTCACAGGTTGACTACATCCTTGGACAAACATCTTCCCTCCTCCAGGCTTTAGATCCCCATCCATCTTGTGGGGAAGGAATTAGATAATCAAAGGGTCTTTACAAGTATGAGCCAGGTTTCAACAAGAGAATCACTAAGGAGTTGCTGGGAATTTCTAAATGATGTTGTCACCATAGAGAATCCTATCTTAGACTTTCACCATCAAATCAATATGGCATTTTCTTTTCCTTTTTTTTTTTTTTTTTTTTGAGAGGTTTTTGCTATAGGGTGTGTGCTGCGCTCACTAGAAAGACAGAGACAAAGAGTGAGAAATCACCCCCCTGGGGCAGGGGGAGAATAGCCACGCTGCAATTCCCTCTCTCCTCCATTCTCCTCTCAGGATCTTAGGCACATACGCATACGTTTTAAGCCACCCCACCAGGTCTGAGACTCGAACCGTGGTTGACTACACAGGAGTCCAGCAACATAGCCATTACACCAATTGTTGGTCCCAATATGGCATTTTCTATTTCTGGTTCTGCAGCTACTATTTATATGCTCCAATAAAGAAAGAGGGAGGAAATCAGTGTTGCATTTCTCCACCATGATGAATCTCTTGGCCAAACTGATTCCAAAATGAGCCACTAAATGTGGCTGTGAACTTTAAGCTGCAAATGGACAAATAACCAAAATGGCATCCATATGTCAAGGAGGTGGAGGGGAAGGAGGAGCAAATTTGGAAGGGAGTAAAAACAGCATGTTATTTTTATACACACAGGGCCCAAATTTACTGTGCATCTGATAGATATAGCAATATTTCCTTCAGTTCTCTCTTCCAGGTGTCCCTCCGCTTTCTCACATTCTTGCTGGGAGTTTAGTCATAATGTAGGAAGACTAGGTTTGATTCTCAGCTTGGCAACAAACTAGCTGGGAAACCTTAGACAAAGCATTTATTTTGGCTTCCTATCAGCTTCAGTTTCCTCAGCTGCAATTTTGTTTGCTGCTCAAGATTATAAGGATCAAATGAGTTAATTTGTGTGGAAATGATTTCATAGTCTGTGTGTTGTTTACTAAAATGTACACATTTCATGAAAATGCATTAAACATTAAAATGCATTTAGAGAGGCTTGGTCATTCAGGTGCTAGACTCCCTTATAGCTGACCCTGATCTGAGTACCAGACACAGTGGCTTAAAAATTACGTCAGGGACATATGCATGAATGCCCCAAATCTCAAGAGTGGAATGGAGGAGAAGGGATTGCATCATAGCCATCCCTCCTGAGGGGTAAATTCTCATTTTCCCTCTCTCAATCTTTCTCTCTGCCTCTCTCCAGTGAGTGTATGTGCCCTATGACCAAAAAAAAAAAGTATTTATAAAAATGTATAACATATCATTTTTGTTCCTTATTTGTATTGTAATACTTCAACAAAACTATTACAAATAACTAAAACTATGAGAAGTGAAATGGGATTTAAATTTATTTTCATTTATAAACAAACAATAGTATCAAGAGTTAAGAAGTGACCTACTTAGATTACAAGAGCCAACAGTATGAGTAAATACATAAAGGAGAGCTAAGTTATCCACATTTTACATTCATAGCTAAAATGATGCAGATATATCCTTTATTTAAATTCTGGCTCTGCAAAAGGAAAGCATGTTTATTATAGAAAATTTGGCAACTATAAGACAGCACAAAGAAGAAAACAAAAAAATAACCGTAATTTCAGCATATACACACAATGAAAGTAATAAGTGTTACTCAACTATGAAGGACTGAAGAAAATGTCATTTCTTTGTTTTGTTTTGTATTTGCCTTCTATTTCTTGACATGCTCAGAAGTCGAGAATTTTATCAGCTAGAGAGAGCTGGCCCTTCCAGGACCTGCTGAAGGCAGCAAGGTGGCACAAACAAGTAGAACAATGTGATGAGTCTCTGCAAGGACATGACAAATGGCAGCTGACCACTTAACCTGTAAGGCCAGGGACTCTAGAGAATGATGGAGACTGTGACAAACTCACATACATGGACCCCAGGGGAGCAGCCCCTGCTCTACTCCAAATCATTATTTTCTTATTTCCAGTTAGCTGGATCACTAACGCTTTTAAGAAAAGCCAGGCATCTGAAATTTTATGCAAAAGACCCTAGTTTTTAAATGTTAGGACATAATGAATTCTTTACACTCTGCAGGCCAAACCAAAGACATCTGAAGGCCAGAGGTGGCCATGGACACCAATTTGCAATCAATGCTAAGGGCAAAGAGGGTAGAGGAAAGTTTCTTGAAGATCTTAAGCAGGAAAGTTACAGGAAGATCCCTGAGGGAGCTGGTGCAAAGGAGAGACTGGAGCTGGAGAGACTGAGGTGATAGAAATATACTATCTTCAGTGAGTGACAAGTTGTGCCTCCGCTGGGCCAGTGGAGAGGGAAGCTGGAAAGGGAGAGAGAGGGGAGAGGAGAGGAGAGGAGAGGAGAGGAGAGGAGAGGAGAGGAGAGGAGAGGAGAAAAAGTAGAGTTGGAGAGCTGAACAGGGAGGGGCCAGGAGCACAAGAGGAGTGCCTGTCACGCTTTTGCCTAGAGCCCTGATGACCCACAGTTAAAGACTGAGGAAGGAAGTGCCTTGTTTGATAACAGACAACTGAAGAGAGGAATTGCTTGGTATTGGAGATGCCTTCTCCCAAAATAGCAAAAAGACTAAATAAACCACAGACTGTGGGGCTTGTAGGCAGAGCCCTGACAGGCCAAAGAGGGAAATGTGGGCTGAGCAGCCTCACGCAGAAGTCAATGAAAGGGAAGGGCATGGATTCAAAGCCAAGTCCTACACCTTGAAGGGACTGGAGATGCTTAGTTTCAGGAAGAAAAGCCACAAGGAGAACAGTAAGCCTGCTTACTTGCAATGACGATTTGCTGAACGTCAACATGTTCAGGAATTGGACTGACATTAGATTTGGGGGAAGTGGTCATAAAAGAAGAAAAGAAAATTCATGTCAAGTCCATGTCAGATGGTCATAAAAGAAAAGAAAATTCATGTCAAGTCCATGTCATCCTGGCCCAGAGGAAGATGCTAATGGAATAATCTCAGAAATGAATGTAAAGGCATAAAACTGAGATAAGTGCTGGGAAGGAGAGGGGCTCAGCAGCCTGAGAGAGAGGGTGGAGACCTAGACTTCCAGAGAACATGATGATTAAGTGAGTTAAGAGGTGAGTAAGCACAAATGAGGTAAGCATGCAGGAAGGAAAGGTTTTTAAGCACAAGGAACAGCACAGCATGTGCAAATACCTGACTCACAGGAAGGCCTGAGAAGGCCACTGTGGCTGGAGCACACCACGAGGGGCTTTAGAGGCTGTCAGATAGAGGAGAGATGAGGATCATTCTCTGAGGCCTGCTAAGGCACCCATTGGGGTGCTGCAGACCCACTTTTTCTGAGAGATTTATGGTGTAAGGTTTTAAAATGTGCTTGTTTTTAAGTTAAAAGCTAAACAAAAAGCTACATTTATTCAGTTTCACTATGAGCCAAGCCCTATCTAAATAGTTATCTTCTGAATCTACACAACTGTCTCATTAGGTAAATGGTCCCTTTAGTGATGTATAACAAACAACCCCAAAACATAATGGCTTGCAACAACTATTGTTTTATCAGTCTTACTCTTGATTCTGGAAAGGGTTCAACTGGGTAAGTTTTGCTTGGGCTTCTCATGTGTGAGCAGCAGATGGTGGCCTAGGAATGGATTCAGTAACCTGATGGCAGGTGCCTGAACTGGAATGGCTGGCAGAGCTGGGTACTGAAACAAAGGAGGGGAAGGGAGAAAGACCTGTTGTGATAGGACTACAGCATCACATGACTAGTCTGGGCTTTTTCACAGCATGGGGGTCTCTGGGTAGTATACTTCTTATCTAGTGGAGATCTTGCCCCAGAGAAAGAAGTTCAGGAGAGATAGGCAGGAGTTGCTAGTCATCTAAAAGACTAACCCCAGAACTGGCAGGTCATTTTTACTGTATCTTGATCACAGTAGTCATAAGTCAGACCACATTCAAAGGGGGTGGAGAATAAATCCTTTTCTTGATGGGGCAATAGCAGTGCATACAGGAGGAAAGGAGTCATGGATGGTCATCTTGGAGAGAAGTCTTCAGAGTAATTATAGTTACTATCTCCATTTTATAGATGAAGAGATCAAAGGCAAACTTGCCTATGGTCACGAAGTCAGCAGCAAGCGGCTGAACTGGGATGCAAACCCTGATCTCTCTAGTTGCAAAACATCTTGCCTTGAACTACCACAATGTTCCTTTCACAGAGTAGGGTGAAGCATGAGGGAAGGTCCTGGGGTGAGAATCCCAACTAGGCTGTGATCAGAACCCCTGGGTTTGTGAGTACTGGAAAGTGGTGGAGAGGTGAGGCTGCCTCCATTTTCCTATGTGACATTGGGAAGCCCCTTCTCAAATGTGGTCTCAGGCTCTTCACCAATCTAGGGAGGGCTGAGCTTCCTGATCTCACTCTGCAGCCCCAGCTCCAGGATTCTGGGATCCTGTAAGTCTGTACCCTACCTTCTGGGTTCATTGGTCACAGGCTGGCTGCTGCACCCACTGAACGCATCAGCATGTCAGCTCTCTGCCACAGGCTGGAGCCTCTGCCCTTCATCTTTCCCTTTCCTCCTAGCAACACTCCCTGGTTGCTCTGTTTACCTAGCCTCTCCACCACTTGCCAGTACCCACGAATCCGTGCCTTTCTTTGGTCTCTACCCCTCGGTAGTCTCCCTGGCATGGCTGGTTTCACTCTTGACTTAACTAGAGACTGAAACCAACATCTTTCAATGCAAGACAAGGCACATAAAGCTCTGCTGCCACTTTGCACATAATTAGTAGCTCAGGAGAGGGTGTTGAATGAGTGTCTGTGTAAGCGAATCCGTGCTCTTGTTTTGTTCAAGCTGTAGCTAGATACGAGCTGAACTGTATCTGACTTACTCAGCACAGTATCAACAGTGCCTTCAAAAGTGACTGACCCAGAATAAGTAATCAAACCATCATATTTTTTTAGTTGCATCAGCAATGTGTTTACATCCTTGCCATTTGATTCTTTAAATTTTCATTTTATGGTTTAATTCACCCATGAAGATAGGCGAGCACAATTTTCCTTTTTTGGCGATTGTAATTACTGATTTTTTTCCCTCCTTATTGGTTTCGTGCATCTAATATTTTCTTTCCTAGGAACAGTCCCCATTTCAACTTAAGCTATTGAATTTAAATGTGCCTCCAGGCCATTTTTCTCTTGTTTCCCAGCTCAACTAAAAAGTAAGAATAGAAAGTAGTAAAAGAGATTGAGAGTCAGAAGCCCTGGGTTCTAGACTCATTTCTGCCAAGGCCCCTGAATTTCTCAAACTCCTTTTCTGTTAATCTGCCTCCCGTTTGCACTAAGAAATAGTGAGAATGTCAGTGGACATGTTTTAGCTGTGGAATATTGCATAAATATTTATGCAGGAGCTAGAAAGCAGCACTTACAGACATGGAGCAGCACTGAGCCAAGGCTTCCCCCACCCTCTTGCTCCCTGTAGCAGCCCCTGAGGCCCCTCTGCTGAAATGGGCTTCACTGAGCAAGGTAATCCTTCAGAGCACTCCAATTCTGAGACACAATGACATGTAACCCGGTTCATCTACTGGGCTGTCTAAAAGGGCCACATCAACAGACATACACCAAAATATGCATTTAAATACACTCAGGACAGAAAATAGGCCTCTAAAGTTGTGTTCATAAGCTCAATCACTTCTCTTACAGCTTCCTCATTTGTTCAAGTTTTTGCTATTTTTATTTTCGTTTCCTAATTTCTTCTCATAGCCTTCCTCTTCCCCCTCCAAAGAAGTTACTCAAATTTTTAACAATTTCAACGTTTGCTTCTTTGCTGTCTTCTGCTGCACATCCCCTCCCCACACTCACCTCTGGTCACCATAGACATATTTACTGCTGAGCTGGGTAACTTTTATTTAAATGGTAGCTTCATTTCTCCACCAAAACATGGGGAGTCAAAGCTATGATAGTATTCTGGAATTCTGCAGAGCTTTTTAAAAAAAGATTGAATTGTACTCTTTGGGTCAGCCAACAGCATGGTTAAAGCACCGGGATTCCACATGGCAGACTGTGAGATTCAGTCCTGGACTGGGTGACTTAAAAAATATACCAGGGACATACATGTGCATGCATGTCCCAAATCCCGACATGGTGGAGAGTTAGAGGAGAAGGGTTTCAGTATGACTATGCTCCATAGGGGCTGCTTTCTCCTCTCTCTCTCTCTCTCTCTCTCTCCCTCTGTCTGTCTCGTGAGCACATGAACCTTGTGGATTTTTTTTATTGGACTTTTTATAGTACTCAAGGTAAAAATTTGAACAGAACGGACGATTATTAAAATGAAAGGAAAACCACACTACCTGGCCTGCCCCCCCAGTCCCATCTCTTAGTCTCTAGACCTCTATATTATACATGGGGGCTTCAAACAGTTTGTGGAAAATGGAATTAAAGCATAACGAGTTTATTTTGGTACAAGCCATGTGTAACTTTCTCATAATATGCATTTCCACAAACTTTTTGAGGACTTCTCATCTCTACTGGTCACTCTTTCTGCATGTCTTCTCGAAATACATTTACAATGCCTATATAAAAAGATGATAGTAGATGTAGCTTTGTTTCAACTTTTCCCACCTCGTATCTTAGAGATCTTCATGAACCAGCATATATGCCCATCTCATTCTTCACAACTGCAGCACAAAATTCTATTGCACACACAGCTACATTCATTTATTACATTTATTTGCACATATCCCTTTATTGGGCATTTACTTGGGGTAGGTGTCATGTGCAATGGTTGATTTACACAAAGATGAACATGCTATACATACTTTAACATTTAGCTTGTTCACTTGATGATTTAATTTGGATGTAGTGCCTTATATCAACTAGTACAAAGCTACCTCTTTTTTTTTTTAATAGCAGACTTTTTTTTTTTTTTTTTTTTTTTTTTTTTTTTTTTTTTCGCCATGGGCGATGTTGTTGTCCAGAACAACATTTTTTTTTTTTTTTTTTTTTTTTTTTTTTAGATTTTAGCCATAGGGCATGTGTACTTGCCAGGAGATATAGAGACAAAGAGAGGATAAGTGAGAAATCACCCCCCCAGGGGGATGGTTGCAACACAATCCCTTCTCCATTCTCTTCTTGGGATTCTGGGCATGCATGCACATGTGCCCAGAGTGATTTTCAAGCCACCAGGTCTGGGCCTTGAACTGTGATCAGCCATGTGAGAATCCAGTGCCTTCACCATCATGCCACTTGCTGGCTCCAACAATAGACTATTTTTTTTAGAGAAGCTATGTTCACAGTAAAACTGAGTGAAACAGTATAGAAAACCTCCAAATATTCATTTCCCTCACCCACTCAGTGTTCCCCAACATCCCACACCAGACAGACACCTTTGTTACAACTGCTGAGTCTATATGGACCTATCACAATCATCCTAACTCCCTACTTCACACTAGAGTTCATTCTTGGTAGAAGAATCTAAAAGTCTTGACAAATGTATAATGACATTTATCCACCATACGGTAGCCTACAGAATAGTTTCACTGCCCTAAAAATAACTTCACTGCCCCTCTACCTAATCATCACTTCCACCCCACCACCCGCGGCAATCCCTGACCTTTTTATTGCTATAGTTTTGCCTTTTCTGGAATGTCACATGTTTAGAATCATGTATCATGATACGTGATTTTAGATTGACTTCTTTCAATTAGTAATATGCATTTAAGCCTCCTCCATGTCTTTTGATGATTTGTTGGCTTATTTCTTTTTAGTACAGAATAAAATTCCATTGTCTGAATGTACCACAGTTTATTTATCCATTCACCCAATGAAGGACGTTCTGGTTGCCTCCAAGTTTTAGCAGTTATGAATATAGCTGCTGTAAACATCCATGTTTGCATAATGATCAACATAGTATGTCAACACTATAATTTATTTAGCCATTTCCCTTTGAAATATCACTTGTGTTATTTCCAGCTATGAGCTTTTTAAATAATGTTGTGCAAAACAATAGTGCAATGAACATCCTTTATGTCTACCCTTTACACATCGGTGTGCATACACCTGCAAAAGAAATGCCTAAAATAAATGTCTAGGAGCAGCAAATAATATGGAGGTTAAGGCAGCTGGATCCCACACGATGAACTGTGCAATTCAAGTCTCAGACCGGCAGCTTGAAAAACATACCAGGCACGTGTGCATGTGTGCCCAAAATCCTAAGAGGAAAATGGAGGAGAAGAGATTGTGGCATAGCCATCCCCTGGGCAGTGTTTTCTCACTTTTCTTCTCTCTCTCCCCAGTGAGCGCATGTATCTCACAGCAAAATTACCAGAAGAAGAAGAGAAGAAAAATATTCCTAGAAGTGGAATTGTTAAGTAAAGGATACATACGTGTTAAATGTTGATAGAACACTAACACAGTCTACCAATATCAAGTTCTACTCCTGAGTTTTTGTAAGACATGAAATCTTGCTACTGTGGCACATAACAAAAGGTTTCTTCTTGTTTCTGGCTTTTGCATATTGATGCACTGGCCTTTTTGTATCCCTCACTGCCCAGATGACTGCTCCATATGCTCCCACAGCTTGTCATGAATCCCTCCCCCATGTCAGCCCGAAGGCTCCCCTTGCCTGGGACCTATCCTGTGTTTTCCTAGCAGTCATAATCACATCCCCTAAAGGATTGTATCTCTCTCCTGCAGTCAGCTCGAAAGTCACCACACAGATTTGATCGTCTCAGATTCTCACCACCAATCTGGAGGCAGAGAGGAGAGCAATGAAAATCTGTCTTACAAATGAGGAAACAAAGACCTGGCACACAGCACAGACCCACGAGAGCAGCGCCATGTCACTGCCCTTGCCAAATTCGTTTCTTTCCTCATCCGCTCTTTGGCACAGGGCTGCGGAGCACATCTCTGTGAAATAGCCTCATTTATCTCACTGTTGGCTTTTCTCCAGATTAAAGCTTTCCACGGCCTGTTTCTCCTCCTTCCATGATTTCTCGTAAGTCTCAACTCTTCATCTCAGTATTCAGGCACTTCCGAAGTATACACCCCAACTCACGTCTTACTGTTCCCTGCCCCCTCACATTCTGGGTATCCCAGCTCTCCTGGGGTACCTGCTATTTTTCAAGCTTAGTTCATTTCCCACTTCAGGGCCTCAGTTCTTCTCCCTACATGCCCTCCTTTCAGGCCTGATGACCAAATCACATGCACCCTTCAAGCCCAGCTCAACTGGGTTAAACTTTGTAGTCTCCTCATCTTCCCTGACATAACTAACAAGACAGCATCTGCTGAGTAAAAATCCTTTTTTTTTTCTTTTTTTGTTATAGGGCATGTGCACTCACAGGAGAGAGAGAGAAGGAGGGTAAGTGAGAAAGCATCCCACAGACAGAATGACCACAGCACAATCCCTTCTCCTCCATTCTCCTTTTGGGTTTTTAGGAACGTTCACACAAGCACCCGGCATGTTTTCAAGCTACTAGGTTTAGGACTTGAACCACAAAGTCAGCCATATGGGACCCAGCTGCATTAACCACCACACTGCTGGCTGGTCTAGTAAATCCCTTTTGTATACCCCTTTTATAGCCTTTATCACATACCTTATCATATAATTAAACTTCTTATCATTGCCATGTTGCCGGCTATCTTTGAGAAGTAGCACTGCATGGAACTGCTAACTACAGCCCCTAAAGCTTATAGCAGGACCGGAAAGTGGTGGCTTTGTAGTGCTCTCACTCTTACACATTTTTTTGTTTTGTTTTGTTTTGGAGAGGTCTTGGCTATAGGGCGTGTGGGCTCGCCAGAAAGACAAAGAGAGACAGAGAGACAGAAAGCAAGAAATCATCCCCCAGGGGGGATGGCCACACCGCAATCCCTTCTCCTTCATTCTCCTCTTGGGATCTTGGGCATGCACGCACACGCGCCCGGTGTGAATTTAAGCCACCGGGTCCGGGACTCAAACCATGGTCAACTACATGGGAGTCCAGTGACATAGCCATTACGCCAACTGCTGGTCCCATCACTCTTACACATGTTTTTTAACATAACAGACAGAATAATTTTATACAGTCTGGTATCCAACTTGTTTCATTTTTATTTTATTTTTTTACTTTAGGGATAAGGCAAGGACAACCTCCTAAAGTGAATTTAGATCTATTTTATTCTTTTTCATATCGACACATCATAACATATAGGTATCCTCTAATTTATTTAGTCACTTCCCTTTTCCAGAACAAATTAGTTTTTTTTAAAAAAAGTTTTTTAAACTTTCTATATTACAAACAAAATTGAAACATTATCTTTACAGACACTCCTGACATTTAAAGAAACAAATTTCTAGCAATGGAATTTCTCGGTGAAAGAACATATACATTTTACATTTTAATACATTCTGCCAAACTACTTTCCAGACAGCCATATCAATTTATTTTCCTTTTAAAAATACCATCAGTCTCTTGGGCAAAGAGCGCTTGTTATCCAATGTTCACCTGTTCTTTCTGGAAGCCTTCCCATGTCTCCTCTCCAGTGTTTATGTGAGGAGATGGGGTACAGAATTCATCTTCTGCCATCCATAAAATCAAGTTCCAAGCTCTTTCATTGTATTTACTACTTTACACAAAAGTCAGGTTTCTGTACTAATCCCCACTACGAGCCTGTGTATTTCTGCCCCCTTGCTCATTTCTTTATATTCCTTAGATTCTCACATAACACTTTAGGGATATCTAAATAAGTTAGTGTGTGTGTGCATGCATGTGTGTGTGCATGCTGGCACATGCATGCCTAGTGCTAGACTTCTGGATTCTGGGCCCTTTGCTGGGTGTTAGAAATACAAAAGTGAATAAAGTTGTATTAGCAAGAAAAGTGGAGACTTACAGCAACATAGTATAAGTGCTAAGTGTAAGTGCATAGTATAAGTGTAATTGTATGGGGGCAATACAAAAACGTATAGAAGGGCCAGTCAGGTGGTGTGGTGGTTAAGGCAGCTGGATCTACATGGTCAATTGCCCAGTTCAAGTCCTGGACCCAGTGACATGAAAACCACACCTGGTACATATGCATGCATGCCTGAAATCCCAAAAGAACAAAAGGGGAGGATTGTGACATGGCCATCCTCCTGGGATGGGGGCCAGGTGTTGATAAGTGATAAACTTTCTCTCTCTTTCTCCCAGCAAGCACACGTGCCCTGTAGCACCCCCTCCCCACCCAAACATATAGAAGAGCATCCTGCCGAACCCTATGGTCAGCAAGTCTTCCTGGAGGGAGCTGATGGAGTGTGAGTATATACGCATGTGTGTGTGTATGTGTGTGTGTGTGTGTGTGTGTGTGTGTGTGTGTGTGTTGGGAGTGAGGACCAGCACAGGAGTGAATGAAAAAGGAAAGGAGGTAGACGGGGGAGAGCGCTGTCAGTGGAGGAAGGGGCATGGGCAGGCCCCGGGGACTCATGGCCAATGACTTCCATGCTCTAACATCCTCCCTCTCTTTTTGGAATTGTAACCAGGGTGCTCAGCCCAAAATCTTGGTTATTTGGCATTTTTCCCATAAGTGATTGGAAACTCCTGCCTCTTTGCTCCAGTAGTCTGGCAAAACTCAGCTGTGAGACCCTGTCAGCTGGGGTACTTCCTCTCTAGCAGCTTTTTTTTTTTTTTGAGCCTGGACTTCTGCATCTAGATCCTGTGTTGGTGGTTCACAGTAAGGTTTTCAGACAGAAGTCCTTCTCTTTTTATTATTCACAATGTAACTTTGGGCAGGCAGTTCGATTTCTTTAAACCTTGATTTTCTCACCTGCAAAGGTTGCACAAAAATGAGAATAAAATAAAAAGGTATGTTTGTAAGCTACCAGCCCATCACCTGGTACATGATACACACGTAATAAACAAACACTAACCTTATTGTCTTTTAAACCCCTTAACTGCCCTCAGTTAACTACTATGTGCCAGGCTTTTAGCTTAAAAATGATTTGGTTCCACTTTATTCTTTTACATATGAAGAAACTGAGGCCCAGAGAGGGGCAGTCAGACAGGAGGTGGGAGGGCCATGGAAAGTATCCCTTCTCCAGGCTCAAGGCTCATTCTACCACTCCACAGTGCTTAGGCTTAGCTGGACACCTTGCCTGCCTCTCCTTGATCCAGTGCAATCTTTCCCTCTGTGTCCCCAGCAAAAAGCATTGCTCTGGAGAGAGGCTGCCCTGCTTCTTTTCCTGAGTCCGATGTCCTTCTTCAGCCCTGACCTCTTCTACTCTCTCCTTTTGTTTCCCCTTCATCTTACTGCTTGTCCTCCTCTTCTCCAGCAGGTACTGCATGATTCCCACATTGCTTTCACTTCTTCCTTCCTCTAAGACCCACAAGATACTTCTTTTTCTTCGACTCTAGCACTGGTCAGTTTACACTTAGGGGTTTTTCAGTCCAAGAAGTTGCATGCACAATCTCTTCCCTGTGGGAGATTTCCTGAGAGCCACAGCTAACAAACCTCTCCACGGCTTCTCTAGGCTTAACATCAATAATTAATTTAACGCTAACCCTGTGCCAGGTCAGTTCTAACCACTTAACAGATATTAACTCATTTGATACTCACAGCAACGACATGAGTTGTAAGATATTGTCAACAGCCCCAATTTACAGATAAGAAAATGAGACACAGAGTTTGACAGTTCAGACCTGGAGGAAGCAGGGCTGACAGTGGCACAGCGATAAAGAGGCTGACCCACATGGGAAAGTTCCACAGGTTCATGTCCAGAGAACTCCCCGCATACATCATGTGCATGCCCATGACCCAGGGCTGGATGAAGCTGGGTGTGGGTCCCTGTCAAGACTCTGTTGGGGGTGCTGTCTCTGTTATCACTCTGTCTCTCTGACTCATGGAAGAAGTAAATTTAAAAAAAAAAACTTTAAAAATATATTATGATGTAATTTATGAACAATAAAACTCATTCTTTGAAAAAAAAAAGGGGGGGGGCGGGGAGGGAGGTTGGAGGATGCAAGACTTAAAACCAAGCAGTTGGCTCCTGAGCTGCACCCAAAATCAACCTATGCCAGGTCTTTGCCTCTGCTTCTTTCCCTCCTTGGGCTGCTTCTTCCACTCTTTGGCTGGCTTCTCTCCAGAACACATCCTTGCTCAATCTGCTTCATGCAAACCCTCATCTCAGAGGAATCCTGAGCTAAGACATTCCCACAAAACTTACCCCTGCTAGTAGTCTGATGTATAGAAAGGATTTTTTTTTTCTCTGTTGGATCAATTTATTTATTCATTTAAATGACTGGCCTTAGAGAAACTAATAATTTCCTAAAATTGAAGCCATCCTAGAAAATTCAAGAAGATGATCCTAGTAACGATGAAGATAATAATAATGATGATGATGACAATGATAAACACTTTTTTTGAGACACTGTACTAAGTCCTTAACTGCATTATTTGGTGTAACTATCCACAATATCCTGAAAGCACTGCTATTAGGGGAATGCTTCTCCATAATGACGGCCATCAACAGACATAACACTCCAAATCTATTTATCTTCTAATCACAGATATTTTTAACTTCCATTTTGATGCCCAACCCAAACCTCAAAGTGGATATCTGAATTCATCACCCCTTTCTGTCCTACAACCACCAAACCATTGCAGTCCTCATCCTTTTCGGTAATGGTCCTACCCACTTTGACTCATACCCCTCACCCACCACCACCCCACTCCTTCCTATACAAGTTAGACTGATGTGTTCTGTTGTCATATCTCTTGGTTCTCTTCCCTTATTTCCAAATCTAGTTTTTCCACACATTCTTTTAGCCCCTCAACAATCAACCCACGTATTTTACTCTTTTTTCATATGAACACTATGAGGTCCAGAAGGCTAAAGAATATTGCCTGAAGCACACAGCTGGTTAGGAGCAGAATCAAGATTGAAACTCACATCCAACTGGCTCCAATGCCCATGATCATTCTAAAACAGCAGTGTGCCCCATTAGCATAGGGCCAATGCTGAGACAACCTTAGGTTTAATAACAAATTATTTTAAATAATTCAGTAATAGCTCAGGAAATAACACTGTACTGCTAAGGAGTTATTCTTCCAATTTTCTTTCAGCCCTTTAAAACAGACGGAGAAAGTCCCATTTGGTAGAGAATACCATTAAATATCTCTCTTGCACTTGCTAATCTTCCTTTTCAGTAAAAAGAGAGCAAGCCTTAGGCTCAGAACTTTGGCAGGCAACAAAACCTAGCCAGAATTTACTAACATTGTTTTGTTTTCATGGTTACTTTCTATTTATGGCAAATGACACCAGTTTTCCACTTGTGATAAAGGCAATAATATAACCTTTTTTCTTTAAAAATAAATACATTTGGGTTTTAAATGTGAGTCAGTAATTTAGAAGCTCATAGTACACCTGCTACTCAGAATAGCAGAAATCATAGTGGGGAAATGTAAATAGCTGAAATACTGGGGGGAGGGGAACATAATCAAGTTGTTCTGTAACATACTGATCATTTTTGTTTGTCAATCTCACAGTATCTCTTCTGAGTCAGAAACTCGTCTTCTCAATGGTCCTCAAAGCACTTCCTTCTCACCACAGACTTACTGAGTTTATAACTGAAAGGCTGTCACCAAGTTCCATCTCCCATTTCGTAGATGAAGTCTGAGGTTTGGAGTAAGAAGGTGACTTGTTTGAGGTTATCCAGACCATGTTAGCTGTTCTAATGCTAGACCCTAGGTTTTCTAATTCATAGCCATGTGCTCTCCTCTGCACCAGATTGCTTCCAACACCTTTAGACATCACATCGCAGCCATACATCATCACACGCTGTTTATTTCCAAACCCGAAGGAGGCTCTAAGCAATCCCTCTCCAATTCAGCAAGAGAATTAAGCACTGTGCCCTAAACCACCCATTCCATTGTATGTAACCATTTAAATCCTCTCTTTGATCCCTTAGAGGATAATAGCTATCCTTGTGACAACTGGAAAGAATAGTCATTCAGACAACTTTCTGAGACTGGGCTAATATACAGTGTATTCATGCTGGGAAAATTCATTTTGTATGCTGTAAAGATGTATAGTGATTGAGTGTGAAAAATAAGAAAATAACAGAAAGGAAGAAAAAAAGTTTATAAATTTCATTGATCTTATTAAAAACAAACTTTTTCATTGAAAAAAAAATGATTTAATTCTCTTTAAAAATCCCAGTTGAGAAAGCTACTAGAGCTTTGAATGACTGATCCTTGTCAGGCCAATTGAAGTCTCCCCTGCTTTAACGGAACATCATCTCCCTTCATCCGACACCTCTAAGTTGTGGAGAATTTATTAGCATGTCTCTCATAAAACGCTAGCATAGCAGGAAATTAAATTCATCTGGTGTAATCGGCTGTTCAGAAAGCTTTGCTGGTTGCTCTGCTTTACTTTATGGTTGCCAAGGTGATTGCAAATTGACTGATAACTGCTTCTAGGAACTTTCCAGGTACTGATGGATGTTACGTTTAGACACTGGCAAACCCAAGCATAAATAGGAGAGACCTCCATGATAGTAAAGGCAACTGTAGACTCATAGGAAGAAGGCATATTTAACCAAAGAGGAGAAGGCTCAGGAGAACTGTTGAGAAGTCTCTCAAAAGCGAAAGAACAGCTTAAGAGAAGTGAGAGGAGATTTGTTTTGAGCGGCCTCAAGGGGGCAGACTTAAGAACCATTAGTAAAAGTTCTAATAAGGATTTCAGTTGAATGTTTCAATTCAATACAGAGAAATATGTACCTACAGAAGGGGTTGGTGGGCTTACCTCTCTGGCGATGGCTCTCAGAGTTTTGGTGGATGAACTGTGTAAGGTCCTAACCAGATTGGGAGATGCTTCATCCAAAACCACTGACAGCTGATCTAGCTATTGATATATAACTCGTAATAATGGTAATTTTCAAAATCATTCTTCTTTCTAAAAAACCAAGATTTTTTTTTCTTTCTTTCAATTATTTTTCACAGCAATTCAAATTAAAAAATAAATTACTCATTATTCATGTTCAAAGGACCTGGTCACACACATGATCTGATAAGAAAAATATGCATTCTCTATATACATTTTGATTAAAAAATAATACGGTAACAGTAATCCCTACTGTTCTCTAAGGCAACACTTTACATGCATTTAATCTTGCGTAATGTAAATTTAATGAGCTAATGCTATACAGAGATATTATTAAAGACATTTTAAGTCATCACTTAGAAAGAAACTACAGATGTTTCTCTGTTAAAGGATCAGAAAGATAAAAGGACTGCTGTCTAAGCCAAGACCCGGGATAAGATTTTCCTAAGCCATCCAGCTACTAATGTAAGGGCATTCTCTGGCACCTCAGAGCCTTACTCCTATTCTAACATTTGTTACATAAATCAAAATGTGTGTTTTGTTTTGTTTTGTTCCTGTTTGGCAGGCAGGAAACAACAAATCAGTGTCTTAAGAGATTGACAAAATATGTAATTAGACACTGTCAATCACCATAAAAGAGCCTGCTTTTTCCTACATCACAAAGGTGCATTTAGTCTCTGAGAACATTCTGGTTCAACAGACAGCATTAACTCTCTAAGACCACAGCATAAGTCAGCAGGGAAGCCAGACCCTCCTGCTGGAAAGAAGCAAGAGGGTTGGGTAATGACATATGAAGCCAGGAGGCAGGCCTGGATTCTCCTTTTCCCTACCACCCAGGCTGAACACTTCCGTATTGTCACTTCTATTGGCGAACTAGATTGGGCAGGGAGGGGGATATAGAATAAACGAAATGATCTAGTAAACACTTCCTATTCTAACTTTCTCTAATCCTATAGTCCTAAAAAAGAGGTCAAGGGGGAAAAAAAACTCTTCTTGAGAAAACACCTTAAAATTCCTACCAGCATAGTGATCCAGCAGACGGAGAGATTGCCCATTTGTCAAGGCTAGTGAGCAAAAGGCCCCAAACTTCATGGTGACATAAGCAGTTTCCCTTCTTGATTTAGTGTTTGTGGGTTTTAAAAATGGTACTTCCCAAAATATTCAGCTAAACTTTTAAGTGACTTACACAGGTATCTAAATGATCAATTAACGTTTATTCTAAAAGGTTTTCTTTGTTCTTTTTTTTGGTCATGATGAGAAGGTTAAACAATATGTTTATTTATTCCATAACTTCACAAACAGGAAGGAGGTTTTAAATGGCTTAGTTCCACAATTTGGGGGAGATGTGTATTTAAAGAAGCATCATTGCATAACGGATACTGTCTCTTCCTAAAATGCATCATAGCAGAGCCAATTTTGGAAAACACAAATATGTGGTGGGTATATTTTGAAAACTATGTGAACGAAGTCAATCCTTAATTAATATTCGTGGCTTCTATGAGAAACATTTGTTTTTTAAGGCACCTGACTTGCAAACGGACAGTTTCTGCTACCGAAGGAAGTTAAAGGGACATGTAAATTAAATTTTCTTTTTGATCTTTACTTCTGGGGTGAACACCCAACATACTTTTATCCTAACATAGGTTATTGTTCTGGAAGAAAAGAACAACAATATATTCTACACTACTAAGTTTGTAAACTTCACTTCCAACCCGTATTTGTGTGATGTTCACATGTGCAAAAGCATTTTCACACTTATTATTCTATTATTGGATTCACACCCATTCCAATAAAAGTAACTTTATTCTCCCTTCACAGGTGAAGGAAATGAGGCTCCTTCTTTGTGATTTGCCTAAGGAAAGTGAACTAGAAGGTTCCAAAACAGGTGACTCTAGAACTGGGTTTTCCCATTTCATTTGGAGTGCTTCTTTTCTCTCCTCTACTCCTTTCTGCAAGTACCGATGCAGTACATTGACATATTCTAAAACGGGTCTTAGAGGCAAGTAGGCCTGGATTCAAATCTAACTTCTGGCATTGCCTAGCCATTATCCCCAGGAAAGCTATTTTCCTCTTTGTGCCCCATTTGTGAATTAAGCTAAAAATAGTTACCCCCCACCCATGGGACTGTGGGAAGGATTAAACAGAGTAATGCATGAAAAGTACATAGCAGAATGTTTTATAAATGTTATCCATTGTTATGCTATTATGTAATCTACAAAGCATGTTTGGTTACAGTACATGAAATACTTTCAGTTTTTGAAAGCCCCTACTAATACATGTGAAATCAAACCTGGAAAATTAATTTCTTTTTAACAGCAAAGTTATATGCTAGATGCAAAGGATACTATTTCACAGGCAAAGACCTTCGTTTAGGCTTGGTCTGAATTTTAAAAAAAAAAAAAATTATCTTTTGCTTTTTGTGGTTAAAAATAAAATTTTTTTAATTTAACAGAAAGCATTGTGCCAAAAAGAAAGAGCTAGTGGGAAAGCAAAAAAGCAACCCCCACCTCAGGCTCTGCCATGAGGTTTGGTCACGCTGCAACCCCTTCTCATCTCTTCCTTCTTTCAGGATTTTGGGCCTGCATGCACAAATGCTTGGAGCCTTTTTCAAGCCCCCAGGTCCAGGACTTCAACTGTGTAGTAGTTTCTGTGAAATCCAGTCACCCTACCCACCAGATCACAGGCTTGCCCCCAAAGTGCTTCATTTTAACACATTCTTAGTCATGTGAACCATACAAAAACGGTCAGTTTTGTGAGTCTGAGGGGGCCAAGTGGCAGCAATTTCATACAGCTCAACCCAGCAAATGTTAAATAGCTATCCAGTAGATTAAAGGATTTTTTTGGTTTTGTAGTTGCAATGGGGTTACTAAAGAATTATGTTTGAAAGAAAGATTATCCCATTTTCAATGCACTTCTACTCCAACAGACAGCAAAGACGTGGTGCCACACTCCTAAGAATTAAAAACAAACCCGTGCAACACTTTTTCCTCTTCCTAAAATACAGGTGTAGGGACATACCTCAGTTCCCAATAAAATCCAGAGGGTGAAATAATCTGTCTCAATGCCTGCAAATTCCCAAGGAGGGCACCCAAAGTACTTGACAGAGAATGCTTAGGAAATTGGCAGCTGTTGAAGTCACCTCCTGTGGTCTTGCCAAATGTTTGAAAGGGAATATAGTGGGTGTTTGCGCGCGGGGGTGTGTGTGGGTGTGTGTTGGGGCTGGGGGTCATTCGTGAGTGCATGGGTGAAGGGGGGTTGAGCGTTCTAGATGGGAACATCGTGTCTGTGTCGCTCTGCATGCCTCCAAGCGAGCGTTCGTGTGTGTTTACTTCTTTGTCTGTGTGCGCTGTTGCCTATGTGCTCCTGGGAGCTTCTGGGCTCGTTTCTGGTGGCGTCTCGGTGTTGGAAGGGAGTGACTTTGTGCCTACCAGCTTCTGTGTATGCGCGCGCGCGCGGCGGCGGCGTGCATGTCAGAGCTCTGGGCGGGCGTGTCTCGGTGTCTGTGACTGTGGCTCCGTAGAAGTCCAGGCATGTCTGTCGGGGTGCATTTGTGCCTGCATGTGCGTGTCTCGGTGGGCATTCTCGTTCTCGAATGAGGGAGCTGCGATGTGCTTCTCCGTGCCCGGAGACCTTAGGCTGCACAGGCGCCGAGGACAGACAGGTAAGAGCCACGCAAGAGCCAAAAGCTCCGGGGCTGACTGGTAAGCACGCCCGCCCAGCTTCAGTCCTCTGGGGCCTGCCGGGGTAGCCGGGAGGGAGTGGTGGGGACCCGCCCGCTGGGAAGCAGTTGAGCCCCGCCCGGACCAGCCCCAGAACCAGGCGGGCCAAAGGAGCCGAGGGGAGGAGAGGAAAGGGGAGGAGGGCTCACCCCTTCAGTACTGCTGGCGCCCCATTGGCGGAAAGTTCCCGCACGTCACCCGGAGGGTAGTTCCCTAAAGTCCTGTGCACATAACGGGCAGAGCGCACTCCCGAGGCAGCTTCTCCAGAACGCAGGTTCAGCTGCCGGCCCGGCGAGCCCAGAGCACCCCTCAGGCTGAGCGTGCAGGACGCGCCCCCACCACACCTACGGCACGGCGGCTGAATGAGGCTTCCAGGCGTCCGCAGCGGGACCGCCGGGGCCCGACGGAGGAAAGAGCGCCGGCAGCCGGTGCGCTCACCTGCCAGCCTGCGCGCCATGGGGCAAGCCTGGAACAGCAGCCTCCTGCTGGCGCCCAACGGAAGCCACGCATCCAACAGCGACGTTGCGCAGGAACGGGACGAGGCGTGGGTCGTGGGCATGGGCATCGTGATGTCGCTCATCGTCCTGGCCATCGTGTTTGGCAACGTGTTGGTCATCACAGCCATTGCCAAGTTCGAGCGTCTGCAGACGGTTACCAACTACTTCATCACTTCATTGGCCTGTGCTGACCTGGTCATGGGCCTGGCGGTGGTGCCCTTTGGAGCTTGCCATATTCTCATGAAAATGTGGACTTTTGGTAACTTTTGGTGCGAGTTTTGGACTTCCATTGATGTGTTGTGCGTCACGGCCAGCATTGAGACTCTTTGTGTGATTGCAGTGGATCGCTACTTTGCCATCACGTCACCCTTCAAGTACCAGAGCCTCCTGACCAAGAATAAAGCCCGGGTGGTCATTTTGATGGTGTGGATCGTGTCAGGCCTCACCTCTTTCTTGCCCATCCAAATGCACTGGTACCGGGCCAGCCACCAGGAAGCCATGAACTGCTATGCTAAGGAGACCTGCTGTGACTTCTTCACGAACCAAGCCTACGCCATCGCCTCCTCCATTGTGTCTTTCTATCTGCCTCTGGTGGTCATGGTCTTTGTCTATTCCAGGGTCTTCCAAGTGGCCAAAAGACAGCTTCAGAAGATTGACAAATCCGAGGGCCGCTTCCATGCCCAAAACCTCAGCCAGGTGGAGCAGGATGGGCGGAGTGGGCATGGACTTCGCAGGTCGTCTAAGTTCTACTTGAAGGAACACAAAGCCCTCAAGACCTTAGGCATCATCATGGGCACCTTCACCCTCTGCTGGCTGCCTTTCTTCATTGTCAACATCGTGCACGTGATCCGGGCTAACCTCATCCCTAAGGAAGTTTACATCCTCCTAAACTGGATAGGCTATGTCAATTCGGCTTTCAATCCCCTTATTTATTGCCGGAGCCCAGATTTCAGGATTGCCTTTCAGGAGCTTCTGTGCTTGCGAGGGTCTTCTCTGAAGGCCTATGGGAATGGCTACTCCAACAACAGCAATGGCAAAAGTGACTACGCAGGGGAACAGAGTGGATATCATGTGGGGCAAGAGAAAGAAAGTGAACTGCTGTGTGAGGACCTCCCAGGCAGGGGAGACTTTGTGAACTGTCAAGGTACTGTGCCTAACGATTGCATTGATTCACAAGGGAGGAACTGTAGGACTCATGACTCACTGCTGTAATGCAGTTTTTCTACTTTTTAAGAACCCCCACCCAAGCAGAACACTAAACAGACTATTTAACTTGAGTGTAATAAATTTAAAATAAAATGTATAGAGATATACAGGAGGAGGAACATCCTTCTGCTTTTTTTTATTTTTTTAAACTGTATAAAAGAGAAGATGTATTTTAATGATATATTTGTGTCATGTACAGTTCAGTTCCTCTTTGCCTGGAACTTGTAAGTTGATGTCTGAAGGGCTTCAGTCCTAGAGGACCCAAGACTGCTATGTTTTGATGAATTTTTCCATGTATCTACCTCATTGGTCAAGTATTAGGAGTAATATATTGCTGCTGGTAATTTGTATCTGAAGGAGATTTTTCCTTCCTGCACCCTCGGACTTGAGAATATTAAGTCTCTTGGACCTTTCAGCTGTGAACATGGACTCTTCCCCCCCCCCACCCCTGCTCCTCTTATTTGTTCAAATGGGGTATTTGTAGGCAGGGATTTGAGGGGCAGCTTCAGTTGTTTTCCTGAGCAAAGTCTAAAGTTTACAGTAAATAAATTGTTTGACCATGACTTCATTGCACCTGTTTCTCCAAAACCCCTTGACTGGAGTATCTTTGCCTTCTTCTCTGGAAACCGCAGGTAACTATTTGTAATAACTGCCCAATGAGTTAATGCAGAATGATTCAAAAATGACAGACACTGATTGCTTAACCTTTTGCTTTCCCTTTGAATCCTGCAGTGGCAAACTTGTATCTCTAACGCTTTTCTATTCTGCCTGCTCTCAGCCTAGCTCAGTTCGTCCTATGGTTATTATTCTCTGTTGTTACCTCTGAAACACTGACTCATAGCCATGGAGTTATGGGCATATATTTTGTCCCTCCATGCACCTCCACCACCTCCCTTCAAGTTCTACGTGTTTAATAACTGCTTATATGTCTGCCTTTGCCATGTCTTACAGCGGAGCTCTTTGTACAGATTCAGGGCTTGACATTTTAAGAGTAAGGAGGACGTTCTTGTGAACAAACTGCTCAAACATAGCCTCATAATTCCAGGGGAAAATAAAAGAGCATTGGTCATAGGGAGAAAAGCTGGAAAACACACAACTAATGAATCCCTCATGACCTGGAAACAGGGTTTTAACCTCTTCTCTTCTGTCTCTTTTTCCAATTTTGTTGATTCTCATTGCTTTCTATAAAACCCTGATTGCTCAATCTTGGCATTACTAATATATTGGAGCTGCATTATGGGATGGTCGGGGTTGTATTATGGGATGTTTAGTTCTAGTCCTGACCATTAGATGTCAGTGGCAGCCCCCAATGTAGAACAATCAAAAATGTCTCCAGATAATCAAATATCCCCTGAGGGGGAAACAGCCTCTGGTTGAAAGCTCTTGACATAATCTTTAATAATCTAAAGAGATTTTCGATTATGTCTCATAGGAGCCTATATTTTATAGCGACTCAGAGAGAGATTTTTGGTAGTCTTGTCACCCACTTGGTGATAGACCTTAGGCCAGTGCTCTTTCCCCTCTTCCTGCTACCTTCTAAATGTTGCTTCCAGCTGCCCAGATGGTGACCATGAGGTGTTACGCAGACTTGAGATCTGTACATGAATTGTTTGAGAGGGTTTATCCGTGGAGGTGAGGCCTGTGGACTGTTACTGACTGTTTGTGTAGAGATTATAATACGGTTAAGAGGCACAGCAGGGGAAATCACAAAAGTAAACACATTTCTTCTCCCAGCCCCTTTCTATTTTTGCCTGTGTGTCTGAGCCAGAGCTTGGCCCAGGTTTGATGGAGTGGATCATCCTCCTTGGCAACTCCAGGCTGGAGAGGATAAGCCTGCAGGGTTCACTGCCATTCCACGCTCTCATGAAGCTGACTCTACTTCTCTCTTCCCCTGCTTCCTAGCCAAGGTCTCCAACCAGAAAAGCACTGGCCTTCTCTGCTTCCTGTCAGATTGAAGACAAGACATCTGGGTGAGCCCTGAGCTCCCAGGAGAATGTTAGATGCTTGTGTTTTGGAACATGCCATGGCAAATTGGAAAGTGTGTACTGTTCAGTGTTTTCGCTTTTTCTCCAAAGCTTTTCCTACCTATATTCACAGTCTCTTGCTACTACTCTGGGTTCCACATCCAGAGATTCGGGCTGCTTTCCTAGCTAATCTTCACACTCCTAGTAGCCTCCTGGGATCTCAGCCTTGGAGGAACCCATAAGAAGAGACCAGAAGTCAGTGAGGGATAATCACCTGCCCAAGGTAAGCTGCCAAGGATGCCAGAGTGGGGCAGAGCAGGGACCCTGACCACACTTCAGGACCTCTTGTATTCACTCCATCACATTGGCACTGAATTCCACCTTCGCTCTCAGTTGTAGAAGCTTTTGCTGGGTTCGTAAAATAACCAGTTTGTTTCAGCTGATGTTTTTATTTTATTTAATTTCATTTTATTTTAGTTTTTGGATCCTTCGCACAAAATTCAGAGAGTAAACAAATAATCTGCAATAAGAAAAGAGAAAGAATTGCTCATTTTATTCAGCCAGAATCCACTAGGTTTACCTCTGCACCTAGGGAAGCTGGGAGATTAACTCTTGCAACCTGACAGGAATTTTAAACAACTCCAGGTAGGAACTTCCCATAGTTTTTTTTTTTTTCAAAAAATAGAAATTTTTCTGTCATCATTTGTAAGTCCCACGGACAATAAGTACTATTACTAAACAATGTGAATGTTGCATATGTACTCTTTTGGCTAAAGGAGCACTTAACTTTATTTCCATTAAAATTCAGTGATTAGCGCCAGCAGGTAGTATGGTGGTTGAGGCTGCTGGATTCCCACATGGCCAACTGAGGTTTGAGTCCCAGTTGTTGCAGCTTGCTTTCTCACTTTCTCTTTCTCTCTCATCAAATTAAAAAGAAAATAAATAAAGTTAAATAGGACAAATAATTACTTTTTTAAAAAATTCAGTTATTAATGTTAATTCAGATTCCCAGCTAAGGGGAGAGCTTAGCCAAAATCGAATCTCAGGAGGAATACTTTAAGAACTCTGATCAGCTTTAAGAGTCTGGACAAACAAGTGCACTCTGGGTCTATCTCAGTCCCTTGATTTCTGTTGCTTTGTTTTGTGGGTTGGGTAGTCTTTTGTCAGTGTCCCTTTGTCCTTCTGTTTGCTGACATGCCGGTTACATATGGTTTGTGTTGGATCATCGTTATAAAGTTTTCTTTGCCTGGACAGCAAGTTCTGAGAGTCTGTCAAAGGAGAACGGTACCCTGAGCTACAAACTGACAGGTGTGAACAGTGGGGAGACAGGTGGGCTGCCCGCTGAGCTAAGTTCTGGGAGAAGGAATACAGAGAAAGGGGAATTTGGAAATAGGAACTGCACCAACATGACTCTTAACAGTGTTTCTCATGGTGAAGCTACTGTCTAATGGAGCCAAGACCAGAATCAAGGAATATTATGGAGCACCTGCTGTGTGCAGCATAGGAAAAGTACAGGTTTAAGTCTTCACCTACTGTAGCATAATATTAAGAATACTAAACATATTTATGTATGTAAACATTTATGTAACCATACTAAGTGCTATAGACTGCATTAGGCACCTGTCAGGCAGTTTGCCATCTTCACAACCTTATGGCGAAGATAGCTTTCTTGTCCCTCATCTAGCAAATGAGGGGACCAAAGTTCCCAAAGGTTAAGTAACTTTCCACAGCCACATAACCAGCTTGTTGCAGGGTCAGGACTAGAACATAGGCTGGTACAATTCTAGCTTCCATGGGACCCAGAACTCTGCAAACCAGGAAGCAGCACAGGGCAGTTTGTAATCTGTGCCAGCACAAGTGTAAGAACTGGAAATGTAATACCTTGTTGAGAGAAGAGGGTGACTGCTGTGTGTTGGGGCAGGGAGGAATGTTCTCCTCCAAGCATGTGACTGCAGGGTTGCTGGGGACAGGAAACCAATCACTGAAGTGCCGAAGTTCGCTTTTCTGAGTCTTTGTCTTTTCATCAGAGAATCAGACCAAACTGGAAAGAGGATATGAAACTCTGAAATGAACAGAGTAGACGAAAGCAGAAACACAGACTGTTTCATGTCCTGGCAAACTCGTCCTCAGTTCCAAAGCTGGGACTTCCTAAATTGAGCAGGTAGTTGGGCTTTATGGTAAATTTGGCAGGCCTGGGTGGCCCTATGGCTGTGTATCCATTTTGGGATAGCATTCTGGAGCCAGGAAGATCATTTTGTCACAGCAGAGAGCAAGGAGGGTTAATAAACTTGGAATGATATTTCTCATTGACAGTGTAACCTCTATTACATTCGGCTCTGTGCTAATCTCAACTTCACCGACAGCGCAAATATAATTTGAAGGAGGAATTTTTGAAATGCTTCAGAGAACAAACTTCTCAGGCACTTTGAAGAACTTGAGAAATTGTCTCATGAATAACAGAAGGCCAGGGGTGGTGAAAAGGAGGCCTGGATTGCAGTTTGTCCAGCTGGGACTCAGTTCTCAGCTTGGTCTCTGTCTGTCTGTCACTCTTGTTCTCTTTCAATTTCTCTCTGAAATTGAGTGATGTCATCTTTATCAGTGGTTTCAGTTTGCTCATCTTTAAAATCAATGAAGACAGTGCACGTGATATCTAGCTCTGCTGAGCTCTGAATGTGTACAGTTGTCCACTTAGAGGCCAATTAGAAATAGCCATGTATATCTCTTATTAGAGTTGGTGATATTAGTCATATAAATAATGGTCGAATGTGCTGAGAGTGCTTAGCTGCAGACAAGGAAGAAGTGAAGAACTATTCGGTATGAACTACTTCCAAGTATTCAAAGACCCTCTGGGGAAAAGTTCTATATGAACACTAGAGGCAAGCAGATTCTAGTTCAGGTGAAAGAAGACTTTTCTAAGAGTAGAATAGGTCATTCCTCAGAATAGTGAGCCTCCTGTCCTCAGAAGCATACAAAAGAAGAAGAGAGGAAGCTTTGTGTGGAATAAAACATAAAGGCTCCTGCATTGAGCCGAAGGCTGGACTAGGCTTCTTTACATTTATGGTCTTAAGTCCCTGTAAACAATAGACCTGCATGTCCTTAAAAAGTATTTAGACTAGTCCCTAATTCAGCTGGCCTTCTCCCCAATTCCTGTGGATTTCAGAGGTTTCACTGCATTCCTAAATGGGAAACCTCCCGGGGAAATCAGGACCTTAACAGTCCTTAGCGATGGGGGGAAATCCAGAAATAGAGCAATAAAGTTAAGCAGTTTTCCAAACTATTAGACCTTTTCATCAGCTGCTCTTCCCATGCCTTTTGCAAATGACCTACTAACTCCCAGAGAGAGAATAATGAGAGCTGCAAAGTCCTCTCTGCAAAGGCTGTAACATCCTTCTCCACCCTTGGAATCGCTGCACTTCCTGTGGTCTTTCTGTCACCCTCACAAGGCGGGAAGGAAGAGAGACAGGTCCTTGGCCAGCACGGAGCACTTCAAAGCTCTCTGGCCCCTGAAGCCTAGGGACCTTGGGTCTGTCATAGCTTGGCCAGTTACCATGTGGGTAACCTCAAGCAGGTCTCTTTCCTTCCCTAAACCTGTTTCATCATCTAAAGAGAAGTGCTTTGGTTTTAATGAGCCCTGTGTTTTCTTTTCTCACATTTTAGAAGATTTCAAGAAATCTACTGCATTACTTTAATTTTAAAAGCACATTTTTTCTCTTTAAAAGGTCAATTTATATTGCAGAGCACTTAAAATTATATAAAAGCATAAAGTGAGAGAAATCACTCATTTAGAGATAAACATCGCTAAATTTGATATATATGCTTCCAGTCTTTGTTCTAAGCATGGTTATCCAAATGTATATGAATATATTTTTAAATAAAATTGAGGGTTAGATTAGTTCTACTGTTTTGTGCTCACTGCTAATACTTTTATAAATGACCTCCCCTTGAATGTGTTTGTACACTGTGATCCAGATTTCACAATCCCTGCTCTTGTATTGATTTGGTAATATAGAGCGTATAGCAGCTCTGAGACTTTAAGATGTGAAAAAAATCACCGCTCTCAGAGAGTCTGAAACAGGAGGTCTGAACTAGGGTACAAGAATCTGCGTCTTAGCATGTTTTCCTAGATTTTCTTAACACAGATGATCCATGGACCACATTCTGAGGAACGAGTTTACAGAGATATAAACTGCAAATTAAACAGAATGAGTCCCCCACCCTGGCCCTGGGATGAAAACGATGTTTCGATACTTGCCTTGTTGAAGCCATACGTTCTGTACCTGGGCTCTAATTTACTTTCAGAGATTAGGGAACTAACCACCAAACTCCCTGGATAAGGTTCTTCCTGTATTGTTGAATCTTCTAATCCAGCCATTGATTTATGTTAAAACAAGTGTATCTATATTATATGGTGACCAATACCCACTGTGTGAAAGCTCCACGTTAGGTGTCTATTCATAGAGTACCTCCTGTGATACTGGTAATGATCAATTGTCAGGGTGCTTCCCAGGAGCCAGGCACTGTGTGTGGAAGTTTTCATGAATAGACTCACTCACTACTCACAGTGACTCATACAATACTATCATTATGTTGTTGTCATTTTATAAATAAGAGAATTGAGACTTGGAGATACCACCTAGGTTGTCCAAGATCACACCGGAGCATGTGTACTGTGATAGTCCATCTGCCTTCCCTCTGTTGAGAAGCAGATACGAGAAAAGGAGGAAAAAGATTATGAGAGTAAAATTTTAACAGGTGCTTTTTGTTCAAAATCTCCAGGGAGAGGACCGATTCATTTCTGAACCATGCAATCTAGGTAGGTGACGACTAAGTATAAAGTAGGAAACCAGATTGCGCTGGGAATCAGCATCACTGTGTCTGTCACCACTATTCAGGCACAGTCGGGAGAGCGTCTTCTCCTAGGCAGGAGGACAGAGGGAGGTGCCTGGGAACAGCACATTGGTGTGCACTGCGTCAAATCACCACTTTTGGGTCAGAGAGTCCTTGACATCTACAAATCAGGTGCTCTTCCTATTTCTTTGTCCAGGTCTGTCAGTATCTGTGGTTTTTCCTTAGAGAAGATCTGGGAGGACAGAGCCTGGAACGCCTCAGTGCACTGGCTGTGAAATCCAAGTTCAATGTGATCAGGGTCACCCGTCAAGCCAATGTGGGGGCTGAAAGAGTACAGTCTCTCCAGGCTGGTTTTATTTATTTATTTTTCCCAGTGTGGTGAGGGGAAGACCAGAGTTTCTAAATGTTTTCATTCCTTCAGGAAGAGAAAACAGTGTTTTTAAAATCACAAGAGAACCACCCGTGACAAAGCAAAAGTTGAATCCTAGGAAACTCTGGTTTTCTTTTCAACCATCCGTATTGGTTTTGCAACTAAAGGCCTGTGCCCAAAAGCCACAGCTGCCTTTGTCTGGGGGTTTTTCTTTATTATCCCAATAATGTCTGCTCTATTGCCTGGCTTCCGTCTTTATTAAAATCCCTTTAGATGTTTCTAAATATGACAGAAAACCCTCACCATCTGTGGGTGACATTTTTTGTTTTTGTTTTGTTTTTTTGAGAGGTACTCACAGTTCTAATATGTATTGCAATGATTCATCTGTTTCTGTTTACAAACATTCAGACTTCATTTCTTGTTTTATTTCTCACAGTGTCTCTATAAATCTAAGTGTTACCTAGCATCCTCAACCTAATTGTTTTTTGAGAGGTACTCACAGTTCTCTTAATATGTATTGCAATGATTCATCTGTTTCTGTTTACAAACATTCAGACTTCATTTCTTGTTTTATTTCTCACAGTGTCTCTATAAATCTAAGTGTTACCTAGCATCCTCAACCTAAAAGATAAGAAGGTCGACCTTAAGGATATAGGATTGCTAGCCTTAGAAATCTCTTTATATAGACTTGTGGATAGGAGTTAGTTATATGTGTTTAGGCATGAGTTTCTAGACACTATTTTGTGTTTCTTCAGTGGATCTCAAATTTTACATGGCACGATAGTAACTTGGGGAGCACTTTAGAGAAAATGTACATTCCTGATCCCTTCCCTGAGATTCCAGTCTAAGAGGACTATAGTTGGAGGCCAGAAATCTGCATTTTGCCATAACTTCCCCAGAGGATTATGAAGCAGGGCCTCCAAGGATCACAATTTGGAGCCTTGAGATCACACTGTCTTTCCCTCTTCCTGCTCTAGGCACTTACAGACTGGTCACTAAGTGTTCATGCATTCACACAAATCTGTCAAATAAACTGTATCCTAATTTTCTTGTGTTATTGAATAAAATAATGTCAGTGCAAACAATTTACAAATGGTAAAACATCATCATAAAAGAGCAAGATGATAATGAAGTGCCTTGAGCAAATAGGCATGTAATTAAAAGTGTGTTTTGTCATACATATCACCTAAGCAGTTATATTCCCAATAATTTCATTGTCACCTAGTCCCTGACTCTCTCCCAGGAAGAAAAAGAAATTATGTTCCAATGATGGGCCCCTCGTCCAGTGAACTTTCTCCTCAACATCCTGCCTTGGGTCAAGTCAAATTACACTAATGTCTACGAGAATCAATTGCCTAGTGTACATAAACCTTCTACTTAGAAATCTGAAGGAGGACCCGCCCAGATGCAGAACTGTATGACTCACACATATACATACACCTCCACAAATGCACACACCCAAAAAAACATACACGAACTTTTACATTGATGTCTACACCCACATCAACACAAACACACACACATGCATTTTCATGTTGATGCATGAACACATCCAACTTTTGTGTATAATCTCATGTGAATATGTACACTCAATCTAAACATTCTCCTCTCAATGTATGCACACATAGGGATTCCGCAGCCCACTTACATGTGAGCAAACATACTAGGTCATGTAACCACTGTCACACTAATACCTACACCTCACAGGTTCATGTGCTAACACCTTTCAATATGTAAGTAATGACTGACTTTTCCTTATCCACAATGTTTGGGACCGGACATGTTACTGATTTCTAATTTCTTAAATTTTGGAATATTGACATATACATAATGAGATATCCTAGGAATAAGACTTAAGCCTAAATGCAAAATTTATTTATATTGTATATGCACTCTTTACTTCTTGCCCTGAAGGTAGTTTTATACATTTTGATATTCCAGACCTGTCACGTGAGATCAGCTCTGGAATTTTCTACCTATGGTATCATGTTGGTACTCAAAAAATTTTTATACTTTGGAACAGCCCAGATTTTAGATGTTCAGATTAGAGTTGTAAACACCCTTCTTCAATACATGTCTATTGGATCCATATTATGTGTCAGGGACTCAGTGCTACAGATAAGTGGGTGAACAAAACCAGTTTATCTTTGCCTTTACTGAGTGTGTGAGTAATAAAAATAAAAAAGGTAAAAACTTTTAAGTGCATGCAACATTACAACTGTGGTAGATACTATGAAGGAGTAGAGAGTAGTTTGATGGAATCTGACTAATTCTGCAACAATAGAGGTTCAATAACAAAGTCAGATGAGAGGTTCAATAACAAAGTCAGATGAGAGCACAGGACCAGCAGTTAGTATAATGGCTATGTCGCTGGACTTCCATGTAGTCAACTGCGGTTCACGTCCCAGACCTGGTAGCTTAAACTCACACTGGGAACGTGTGCGTGCATGCCCAAGATCCCAAGAGAATGGAGGAGAAGGGATTGCAGCGTGGCCATCCCCCCGGGGGGTGATTTCTCGCTTTCTGTCTCTCTGTCTTCATGGTGAGCGCACACGCAGTATAGGGGGAAAAAAAAAAAACAACTCCCCAAAAGTCAGATGAGAGCTGAAGGGTGACTAGCCAGTTCCTAGAATAAAAGGAGAGGAAAGAGCATGCCACGTGGAAAGAGAAGCATGGCAAATATCCTGTGGTGAAAGGAAACCTCATGCATCAGAGAGACTGCGTGAAGGTCAGTGCGACTGGTGTGCAGAGGGAGGGAGGGCACATCAGGGTGCAGGATGAACCTGCAAGAGGCAGGCTACGGTCACATTGAAAGGACATTTTAGCCTGCAGTAAGGATTGGGGTCTTTCTCCTAAAAGCATTTAGAAGTCATTAGTGTGTTTGCAGCAGAGATCAGATTGGTATTTTGAGAGAATATCTCTGAAGATACGCTAACTCATTCCAAAGCATTCTCACGTAGATGAGTGCACACATGTGGGCTTCTAGGTATACTAGTGTGTGTTTTCTTAGAAATGCAATTTACATGTTAGTGTTCACTCGAAAATAATGCTTAAGACACCCTTGTGTATTTACATGCGATATATACATAAAGCCTGTGGAAGGTGGGGAACACTGTCCTCACTGGGTACTACCAGGCCCAAGACGGTCCTTGAGGTAAGGACTAGGGAAGTGGTGGCTCCAACTCAAACCCTCTGCCTTTGCAGCTTCCTATGAACTTTGCAGTTTGGCCTCATGCATGTGCCGCCAACTCTGCTCCTCTTCCTCTTGGCTCTGAGAACCCAGGGACAAGGTGGGGTTTCTTCCAGAACATGATCATTAACTATTCTTGGCTTGGGCAAGGAGGGAGGGAGGGAGGATGGGCAGGTCAGGTTGCATAAAGATTGCCTTGTGCCCTCCCTGAGTTGTAAGCAGAGCTTTTGCCTAGCTCCAAGCCTGGAGTACTTTGCATAGCATCTACAATATCGAGAAGTAAACACAAGAACAATGGGGGAACTGGAGGTCTTCAGGTCCTCGTGGGGACTGTGGTGGGATGAGAAGTAGTACGTCCCAAAAGCAACCACTGTACAATATGTGGCACTGGAGGAAAAATGTACAAAACCCAGCAAAGGAGCTTATCCCAGGCGAGACGTCTGTGTTCCCCTCTGCCTGGGCACAGTGAACACGTCAGTGAGTTTTCCTCCAGTGAATATGGCATCTCACAGCAGAGGAAGTAACAAGTAATTTATCAGCCACAACAGCCTGCATTATTTCCCTTTAATGAAATAGAACTGTATTGTGTATATTTTGCTCCTGTTTACCAGAAAAGCCAGCAAGAGCTCTGAGCAGAGCCAGAGACAAGCTCCAGAGAGATCAATAGAAACATTCATGCAATATTAAAGGCTCACCTAGAGCCTCATACCTTGAGGCCACAGAGATGTTCCCAAGTGATTTCTTGATATCTTAAAAACTCCTACCCACCAAGATTTTTATGTTTTCCAATGTGAGTTTACAACATGTTTTCTTCCATAATTAAGAGGAATTCTGTAATGTAAGTTGAAGTTCTTTTCATTGTGCTTTAGGCTAGGTAAAGAACATATTTCTTCCTCTCCACATGGCTTCCCAAGTTGAGTGACCTTTTAAGCTGTCCCGGCAGCCAGCTACCAAATCCATAGCACTCACAAAGGCACGGTGTAGTAACAAACCCTTGCACAGATCCAGCATTCGGCAGTTTACAAAGGGCTTTTAATCTGCCAATTAAAAAAAAAAATTCTTATAAATTCTTATAACCACTTTGACTTTGAGGTCAGCATGGTTATTCCCGTTTCACAGATACAGTAACGGAAGTTAAAAGACTTGCCCAAAGAGATGGAGCTAACACTTGAATGAGGCAGAGCTGGAGCTTGAACTCGGTCTTTGTGTTCAAAAGACACTGCAAGTTTTTGCAACACTCTTTTGCTCTTCCAAGACCCAGGGTTCTTCTCACTGTGCTCTGCGTTCTATTGCATCTTATCTTATAAGGTCAGTGTGACTACTTTCTAGCACCAAAGTCACAGCTGCCAAACTGCAGATAAGCAGGGGCCTGATCCATAGACAGTCTGCAGGATGTTTTCAATGCTGACAAGCCCCAAGCTTGAGTGAGCTCAAACTGGGGTGGCAGCAGTGAGCCCCATCAGCTGTGGCTTAGAGCAAGGGCACCAACCAAGCCTTTCGTGGCCCTGAACCAGTCACCAGATGTATATTCTCATCAAGGCCAGGGCTATGGGATCACATGTTCTGCTTCCCATACCTAGCTTTCTGGCTGTGTAGGCTCTTCAAAGGCTATCCTTGTTCACTTTGCTTAATTCCTCTTGGAACAGGATATTTCTGGGATAAGACCAGTGTGATTTACCCCAATCTCATACCCATTGGAAATGGCCCAACCTGTTTTAAGAGCCAAGTTCCACACCTCGGTAAAAATTGCAGGCTCCGGGAAGCAATTCAACTTTTTGAGAATGGCTTGTGTTGGTTGAAATGTTTTATTTTAGTCATAGCAATTAAATGATCATGTTTTGCGCACACATCTTCCAACAGAACTGCCTTCAGCACAGGTGAGCAGCACGTAAAGCTGAGGGTGGGACGACAAACCCCAACCATGAGGAAAGCTTCTGCAGGCAATCCTTTCTCCTCTGAGTACCAGCTTATCTGGTTTACTTGGCCTCCCAAACAATGCTGTGACTGATTCGTTTATACACTCACTCATTAAAGACTTTTGAACACTTAAGTATGCCAGAACCTGTGCTAAGTGCCAGGCATATAGTAGTGACCGAGTGGACAACGTTGGCTTTGCCTTTGACTTCTTACAGTCTAATGGAGAAAGCAGACAATTAAAGGGACTTATAGACAGCATTTAGATCTAGTTGCTTAATAACTGACTTTCAGGGAAACTTAAATCTACTTATGAACAGGGTGAGAGAAAGAAAACTGGCTTCTGGATTTTGCCGTTGGATTCAGAAAAATATCTGGTACCCGTCAATGTCAAACTGGCCTCAAGTCTTGTATAAAGATATGATGGTCTTACCTTTAAAAAATGCTTCAGGGGGTTGAAGATGACTCCCAAGGGGCCCAACGTCTCAATCTTAGTGTATCTTACCATATAAAGTCCAATTCTGAGGGTCACATTTTTCAAGAAAAGGGGGCATTTGAGACCCTTGTGGGGTTAGTAGACATAGCAAATAAAAATATGGAACACCAGTTAAATTTGAATTTCAAAACTAGGAGTACTTTTTTTCATATAAGTATGTCCCACATGCCTACATGCAACATACTTACACACACACAAATTATTTTTTTGTTTACCTGAAATTAAAATTTAGCAAGATATCCTTTATTTTCATCTGATAGCCTAGTAGAAAATAACAAAGATAATGAGAAAACCTCAGCACTGTGTCCAAATAAACAGTTGGAGGAGCCTGGCTTTTTACCCTGGAAACCATGATGGTAAGAACCTTGATTGTATAAAAAAAGCATTTTCCAAACATTGATTCTAATAGTATCTTTGGAAAATAGTAAAAGGTATACTGGCAAAGGGAAAAAAAAAAAAGGTATTGAGGTCAAAAGTTGAGGAAGTCAAAGTCTGGCAAACATAACACATCTTGTACTTCAATTTGGGAGTCCATACGACACATAGCATCGAAAAAGCTCTGAGAAATCTTGCAGGAAGCATACCTGTTCGACCTGGTTTAACCTGGCTTGCTCACAGAATGCTATTTACGGGTTTTTGTCTATTTGTTTTATAAGGACACCCAGTAATATCGAGCAAACTTACTACTTTATTCAGCATGCTTTGGGGAACACTGGTATAAAAAATGAAAGTTGTCTTCAAATATCCACAGTACTGCTAGGTAGGAAGTAGACTTTGTCTTTGTAAACTGAAGGGTAGATCAGAACCTAAGGCATGGATATATCTGGACCCAGTGCAGATTTTTTGGCTTAACATGAAGACTAGAACTTTCTAACAATTAGAATAGTCTGAAAGGTAATGAGCTCCCTGTTCCTGGAGATAGAAAGTGAAAATGGAATGCTGTCGGGGACCCTGGAGGAAATTCTCGCTCTGTGTAGGAAGTTCTCTGGGTCGATTGTGGAAAATGTGTTCCTATGAAGCCTAGAGGGGGCCTCCATTAGCAAACTTTGTTTAAAACTCTGCCCCATGTTCTACGTCCTCTCTGCAGTCTAAATTCTTCCCTCCTATATTCTCCCTTCATAAGTTCCCTTCATATCTTGGGGCCAAGCGTGTGTCTTTTAAACCCCTCAAGAAGATTAGTCCTCAAATGTGAATGATCTTTGCTCTGATCTGAGCCACATTATAGTCCACCCCAGCTGCCTTGGATCACCCTCAGCCCTCAGCTCTCAGCCACTGGGAGGGGTTTTTAAAGCTCAGAAGTAACCTAGAGCTCACAGCCCTGCTTAATGACGAAGGCTCCCCACGGAAACCATGGTTAAGGCATTCCATTTTCACTTTTCTGATGCACACAGCCCAGTGAGATCCAATAGGAGCTCAAACCGAGCTCTGCCCCTTCTAGATTCTGTGATCCAGATCAAGTTTCTTAGCCCCTCTGAGCTTTATTTTCCTCTGAAAATAGCACAGGGATGATGGTATTCACATTATAGTATCATGAAAATGAAATGCAATGAGAGTACATAAGGATCCAGCCTAGTGCCCAGTACATAGTGGACATTCAGTAAATGGTTATTTAATGCATGGCTGTGATTCTTCCAAAGAAATTAAAAGACTTCAGGTCACTGCCTGAAATAAAAGGTGGTAATTGTGTAGATCTCTAATGCCTTTCTTTTGAAAATACATGCTTGAGAACAGGAACTAGGGCATGTGTATTAAGAACACAGTTTTCTGGGCTGGCAGGTGGCATGGTGGTTAAGGGTACTAAACTCCCACATGGCTGACTGCGGTTCAAGTCCCAGACCTGGTGGCTTGCTTTCTTACTTTCCCTCTTCCTCTCTTCTCTCTCACTTTGTCCCTCTCTAGTCAAATTAAAATAAAATTAAATAAATAAAGTTAAATAAAATAATTCTTAAAAAAAAAAAAAAAAAGAAAACACAGTTTTCCTTCCGGCCATCTTTTTTCTTCCAGAACACTGGGATTGGTGGCAGGTTGCTGTGATTCTTGGCATAAGTAACTCTGCAGCCTCATCTGTTCTGGATGCCAGTCTTCATCTGTCAAATAAAGGAGTCAGGTCAGGGTTGCTTTTAGATTCCATGAGCTGTGCCTTTGAATTGGGGTAGTAAAGGCAGATGTTTTAAGACTTTTGGGTCAAAATGCTTACAGCAGGAAAGACCTCACCAAGTCTAAAGCAATGTATGTATGTGTGTGTGTGGAGGTCGGGGGGGTGAGTGGTTCATCTGCTTCTGTCACTGCGAACATGTACAATCTACACAAGATGCTTTGAAATCACATTGATTGTCCCTCGGCTCTAGTGCCTGTCGGTAAGTTTGGCAAATAAAGAGTTAGACCCAGAATTAACTGTGAAGGAGTGAGATGACCACTGTCACGGAGAGAGCTGGATTGGAGCCCCAGTCCTGAAACTGCAGGCAAAGCTTCCTTCCTATCTCTAGGGGGGGCACTCACCTCCCTCCCTATCTTGGCCTCCCCATCTTTCACAGGAGGAGTTTGGTTCTGGGATCTCAGAGTTCTGAGTCTCTTGGGAAGGTGTCTCTGATCTATTTTCACTTAGATTTGCATGCTCTTTGCACGGATTATCATCTGGCTGACTCAAGTTTTGCCCATTTCTTTTGTTTGCTCTACTTTGGTTTCATAACACCAGCTCTAGCCAATTTTAGCCCTTCTTGGATTATAGGAGTGTCCAAATTAAGGTATCTGAGCGTTTGTCACGGTTTCTCCTGCCCCACCCCCTGGTGCTCCTTTCCATTTTGGCAGAAGCAAAGTCCCTCCCCTCCCTAGATGATTCCCTCAGTGGAGTCTGCTTTTCACATTAGCTGCGAGGAGGCCCTGAAGGCAGAAATCCTCAGCACATGAGTCACTTTGTCTCTTTGTGCCTCATTTCCCCCAACTATAAATAGGCGGAGTCTCGCACTTTCCCATCTCCCAGGGTTTGAGGGCCACCCTTTGAGGTGTTTTTATGCAGATCCAGGGATGCTTCCTCACTGGCAAGGCTCTGGCTTTTACAGGAGGGCCCTCTCAAATATTAGGGCATGATGTGATTCTCTAATAAGACCATGTCTTTCTGCCTCCCTGCTTCCATTCCTGGCTCCTCCAAACCCCCTTCATTTCTGTCTGAGTGAATCTTCTAGAACACGGAAGTCAACCTTGCAAAAAAAGCCTGCCATGACGTTCTGTTACCTTTAGAATATAGTCTGTATAGGTAAGTTCACAAGGAAATACAGTGAAAACTCAAGCCGAAGACTAATGACATTCAAACATACACTGGCGTCCGTGTCTATTCCTTCCTATAAGGCCCAGGCAGTGTGCTGGCAACAGAGAGCAGCATGCCTGACCCCCGTGTTTGAGAAGCGGACTGTTTTTAAGAATGATAACAAGTGCTGGAAGTATCTGAAAAATCACAGCCCTTCCCCAAGTGCCCCAATTTTACAGTCGTAGGAATTGAGGTCATAAAACTGACAAGTGATAAAGAAAAACATGTTTTCTAAAAGGTCTCCCTGCTTTCCTCTGTCTCCACTGCCAGCAGCGTCTCCCACTCTGCAACCAAATTCCAAGGGCTTGAAACCTTGTCACCCACTCCAAGAAACTTTTCTATACCCTCCACTGAACATAGAAGCCAAACTGCCTGGGCCTGTGCTGCCCAGCATGGTCTGGTCCCTGCAGCCTTGGCTTGTACTCCTCACACACTGAGCTTTTGCTGTCCCGGCCTTCTCTCTGCTCCTTGAACACCGCACGCCTGAAGCCTTGCTGTTCCCTCTGACAGGAGAGCTCTTCTCATACATCTACAGATTGCTTTGTGTATTTACCCTCCACTCACATGGCACCTCCACAGGGCTGCCCTCCAGACCACTGCTCTTCCTCATCACCCTGATCCCATGCCTTTCCGGCAGGTACCGTCTGTATTCATGCTTGTTTATTCATTGTTCTCTTCCTTGTCTGTCTCCTCATAAAAGAGGAAGCACACGAGGGCTGGGATCTGCCTCATTTCTGGAACACAATTGCCTATAGTTGGTGCCTAAAAACATGTGCTGGATGAACACACAAATGAATACAGATTAAAGGAATTTTGGAATGTTGAATAATGTAAAGAAGCAAATAAGGGACCAGCAGGTGACGTGGTAGTTAAGGCATTGGACTCCCACATGATTGACCGCGGTTCTAGTCCCGGATGTGGAGGCTTGGAAATCATATTGGATGTATGTATGAGCATGGGTGCCCAAAATCCCAGGAGGAGAATAGAGAAGGGATTGTAGCTGCCATCCTCCCTGGAGTGTGATTTCTCACTTTCCTTCTCACTGTCTCTCTCCTCCCAGTGAACATATATGCCCTATGGCAGAAACCTTGATTAAAAAAAGCAAATAAAAACCACCCGTTTGTCCTCCTGAATATTACTTCTGTGACCATTTTGGAGTATTGCTTTTTCAGGTCTTTTTTTCTATATATGTATATGTTACATATATATATATTATTTAATAAAATTGAGATGCAAAATTATGGTATATGTACTGTTTTTTCACTTATCATTCACTTATCATTATTTTATCATATCTCCAGGTGTCGTGAATAGTCCTTTGAACTGCTATTTTAAGTGTTTCAAAGTATTTCACATGAATTTATTAATACTGGGTCTTTCACTATTGTTGGACACAAATAACTTAAATTCTTTTTTAAATTGATCTACCCTCTATCCAAACCATTTTAATAAAAGTTAAATTTTAAGATACTTGTGGTAACGGTTCCTAGTTGTGTGTATTAATAGTTGGGTAAAAGACATTACTTTCTTTCCAGGAAATGTCAACAGATTCATCATTAATTTTTATGTTTGCTGTGGCCTCTTACAGTAGGGATTGACTTAGCTGATGATCTGGTTATTAAGCTAAAGATTTGTGGTTAGTAAAGGGCTGTGTTTCTAAAGCTTCCTGATTGAAAGATAAACCTACAAATGTTCACAGTAAAGGGAGTGAACGAGGGAACAGAGGCAGGTCCTGGGCACATCGGATGCAGACTCTTGCCCCTGGGGTATTTCCCTGTTGAAATCAATGAACACTCAAGAGTCAGAATATTAGAGTTTCCATATACATATATATATACAGTCTCAGTGTCATGAAAAGTTTTTACTAATTTGCTCACTTGAAAAAGGAAATTGAGATCCAGAGAAGGGCACTGTCTTGCCAGGGTCCCATAGCAAATAATGGTGGAACCACCACCTTAGTAACTAGCACAATTCGCATCTTAGGCCAGAGGCAATTCTATGTGAGTGAACTTTGAGACTGCTATAGGAAATTCAGACTAGTGGTGATCCAGTTTTTTAACAGAGATTTGAATGAGGGCGTTCTCGAGAACTTTATTAAGCAAGCACTGCAGTGATTGTCCACTTATACTCACTTGGTTGGGATACCTTAGATCCTAATCTACAGACTTTTCTGAAGATGCACACTAACCAGAAAAATTTTGTTAGCCACCTCTTAAAATGTGTATGTCAATTATAATAAGAATACACACGTGCCAACGTAACAATACGCTATGTATATTTTAAAACAGACAGACATAAACACCTTACCAGAATTGGGGGGAGGGGGTGGAGAAAAAGAAAGAAAAACTAATATGAATAGCTGTTCTATTATTGTCCCCTTATTTCAGTAAGTTGTCTTCAGGGCTCCCTTGGGGACCTAGAACGCAGTCTGAAGCCATTGCTCCAGATGTTCACAGGAAGGGTCACAACTTATTAGTGGGCCGTAAAACCAATACAGTAAGTTGCTAACATATTTTAAGTGAATTGTAATATAATAGATTTTTTAAAAACGTGTGCATTGTAGGTGATAAGAGTAATTATTCTTCAGTAGAATGTATTTTCAATTATTTGCGTGAATGAGTGTGTATTTGTTTCGTGTTGGAGGAAGCTGGTGTACTGGGTGGCTCGGTACAGTGTGAATCCATCCAGATCAATAGTTTGATTTTGGACTAGCCCCCAAAGGCAACATTTGAGACCTGTGCATAGGGAGCCAGATCCCACATGGTCAATCACAATTTAAATCCAGGCCTAGTGGCTTGAAAAACACACTGTGTGTGTATGTGTGTATGCCCCAAATCCTGATGAGATGGAGAAATGGAGGGAAAATTATCATGAGGCAATCATGACCCATTAAGAAGTGTTTTTGCTCTCTCTCTCTGTCTCTTTCTTTTCCTGGCCCTCTGGCAATTAAAACAAAGTTTGATGTTTATGAGAGCAATTTCCATATTACTTCTGTAATCTGTAACCTTACAACCTATCCTCAAATTGATTGATTGTTACCAACATGACTGCCTTTTATTGATCTCAAGTGAAATAATAATTTGACTATTCTGTTCAGAAACCCTCAGAGGTTACCCACCTGTAGGATGGAGTTCCAACTCCTCAGCCTTGAGTCTGGGCCACTCCAAAATAGATTCTAACTCACATTCCTGGTCCAAACCTCTCCTCCTTTCCCTTAGCCAAACTGATTGCTTTTTTCATAATTTGATTTGAATTTCCCCACTTCCGTTTTGTAGTAATGTGAATACCCACAGCCTAGCCCCTCTCCACATTTTCAACTCCCTAATTCAGCTTCCCTCTGCAGTGTTGCCTTTTATATAAACTCCCCTAGATTTTCCATCCTTTGAATTAGCTCCATGTACTAAAGAAAATCATTTTTATTATGGTACCTGACACTGAGTGAGCATGACCTGATAAGAAACTATGAGAGAAAAAGGCCTAGAATGACATTCTCTAGCTCCCCATAGCCTTTCCCACATGCCATCCTCTCCCCCACTGGGTGCACTCACATACCCCATTTCCAAGCTGAGATTCCAGATCCAGATCTGGGCTATAAGGAAAAATAATCATGAGGAAGCACAGAAAATAACTAGAAGAGCTCTTGGAGGTCAATTTACAGAATGAATTACCAGCCTCCCTCTACAGATGCTATACCAGGTTCTTTGTTAAAATGTTTGCAGTCATTATCTCATTGAATTCCCACAACATCCCTGTCATATACATGTTATTACGCAGTGACCACACTGGGGTGTAAAGAGGTTGAATAGCTTGTTCCAGTTAGTCTAACTTGGTGCAGCCAGGATTTAGGTGGCTGAAGCCACAGGCTGGTGCTGAGACCCCACCAGACTGGGTGGTTCACTAAAGCCACAGGCTGCGGCTGAACCACCACAAGACTGGTTGTTCAAGTAATGCAAAGGAGGACTAAGAAAAGCTTAAGGTCACAGGCTGATCCATCTGTCAGTCAAATATGTCAGCTCACTCTTCCTTCTTCCTTCCGTCCTCTTGTGCTCTTGCTATTTTTTCTTTCTTTCCTTTTCTTTTTGGAGAGGCTTTTTTTTTTTTTTTTTTCTTATTGGGCACGTACACTTGCCAGCAAGACAGAGAGAGACAGAAAGACAGAAAGTGAGAAATCCCCTCCCAGAGGGGATGGCCACGTCTCAATCCCTTCTCCTCCATTCTCCTCTCGGGATCTTGGGCACACATGCACACATGCCCGGCGTGAGTCTAAGCCACCGGGTCCAGGACTCAAACTGTGGTCGACTACATGGGAGTCCAGTGACATAGCCATTATGCTAACTGCTGGTCCCTTGCTCTTGCTTTTCAGCATTACTCTTTCTACCTTTGTCTTCCTCCTTCCTCTGTCCCTTTTTTCCTCGTTTCACTGTTAATCTTTCCTGAGCTAGATTTCCAAAAGGATTTCACCAACCTAGAAGGGATCATCTTAGAGATGAACTACTCCAACCTCTTTGTTTTTGAAGATGAGGAAATGGAGATCCAGACAGGGGAAGGGCGTGTACTGGGTCACCACCAGCTGTAGCAGGGCTGAGGTGAGAACCCACTTCCTCTTCCTCCTCATCCATTAGTCTCTCCACTACTCTAGCTTCATGAGGCCCTAGAAACAGTCAGCACTTAGCACAGTTTGCCCTGGGGCTTTCTTTCCTTGAATGCTAAGAAGTCATATTATTCCATGTAGAGAATCAAGAGATCATAGCCTTCATTAAAAACCAGACAACATTTACAGAGTATTGGCTATAAGCACAGCGCTGTGGTACTGCTGGGGAAAAACAAATGCATACAGTTATATGCAAATGCTCACCTCACTCTGCCAGATGCACCCTTAGAGCACACGGCCCCCCTTTGTTTACTTTTACCACATTGACTTGTGTCATTATCTGATTGTCGTCGTTCCCACTGGACGGTAAGCTTCCTGAGAGTACAACCACTTTTTCTTTTTTGTGTTCTCAGCACTCTATTCTAGACCCCCTTTGTCCATGGTTTTGCTTTTTTGATGTTCTAATTCTCCATGACCAACTGAGATCTGAAAACAGCACAGTAGATACGAATACAGTACTACAGATATTTTGAGAGTGAGAAGGAGAAAGACCACATTCATACAACTTTCTATAGAGCACATTGTTATAATTGTTCTATTTTATTGTTATTGTTGTTAATCTCTTACTGTGCCTAACTTGTAAATGAAATTTTCTCAGAGGTGTGTATGTATAGGGAAAAAAAACATAGTTTATATAGGGTTTGGTACTATCCATGGTTTCCGGCATGCACTGGGGATCATGGAACAGATTCATTGTGCATAGAGGACTATATATACCCCATCGCACAAATAAGGACCTGAGGTGTTGTAACACTTGTTGAATAAATGATTAAAAACATAGTCCTGTGGCCAGCTCATGATATGGTGGTTAAGACAGTTGGATCTCACATTACCAACAGCATGGTTCTAGTCTTGGACCCAGCAGCTTGAAAAACACACCAGGTGCGCGTGTGTGTGTGTGTGTGTGTGTGTGTGCGCGCGCGCACGCCTCAAATCCAGAGAGGGTAATGGAAGAGAATGAACTGTGGCATGGCCATTCCCGGGGGTGTGCTTTCTCTCTCTCTCTCTTCCTCTCTCTCTCTCTCTGGCAAACATATGTGTCCAATAGCAAAATAATAATAATAAAAGTCCTGTATTAGTTTGCTAAGGCTACCATAACAAAATACCACAGATTAGGTAACTTAAGCAATAGAACCTAATTTTCTTATAGATGTTACAAGCCTAAGGTCAAGGTGCCTGGAAGGTTAGTTTACTCTGAGCTCTCTCTCCTTGGCTTGCAGATGGTAGCTTTTTCTCATGGCCTTTAGTCTGTGTGCACCCCCTGATATCCCTCTGTATCCCTTCTTATAAGGTTACCAGTCAGATTGGATTTGGGCCCACCCTAATAGCTTCATTTGTCTTTGTCACCTCTAAATATAGTCATATTCTGAGGTTCTGGGGATTAGGGTTTCAAAGTATGAATTTTAGAGAACATAAGTCAGTTCATAACAGTCCCTACACTTGACTAGCTCACTATGTAATGAAAGGGATAAACATACAAAAATATAATAATAACACAATGTTTTAACTGCCTTAAGACACTTCAGAGCCTTATGGAATACAGAAAATGGTTAATACTCTAATAGCTGTATCACCTAGCATCTCCATGTGCCATGTATCATTCTAGGCACAGAATACATTATCTAATTTAATTCTAGCCAGGCTTAATTGTCAGCAAACATTTACTAGCATCAGCCGTGTCAATCATTGTGCTAGAGCCTAGAGAACCAAAAGTATATAAGCGTAGTGAAAAAACTCTTACTATTTAATAAGAAAACACACACACACACACCACCACCACCACCATCACCATCACCACTGGTATGCTGTCTCAGCCCATTTCTGCCATATTTATGGCTCCTATCATAGCTATTCCCCAGCCAGGTAATTTAGTCTGTGTTTAAACAGTAAGATGGGAATCATTTTAGGTCTTTCCACATTAGGAATTTAATATAGGTACTATTATCAACACTTTGCAGCTGAAGAAACGGAGGCATAGCCAATAACTTACCCCAGTCACACAGCTAGTAGATTGCTGACCCAGGGCTTAAATCCATCACTCTAGCTCCAAAGTCCACTCTCTTAACCAGCACCCCATATTGTCTTTCAATGATCAGGAGTCTTATTATTTTTAGCCCAATTTATTTCCTCTGCAGAGAGGAAATAAATTAAGCAGAGCCACGAGGTGTAGTAAAGAGAGTAGAGAAGAGAAACAGAGTAAACGGAATTATAAAGGCCAAGATTTGTAAGCACCTGTCTGAGCAGGCTCTGCAGAAAGGAAAGAAATTCAGCAGAGCCACGAGGTGTAGTAAAGAGTAGAGAAGAGAAACAGAGTAAACGGAATTATAAAGGCCAAGATTTGTAAGCACCTGTCTGAGCAGGTGGCAAGAAGGGTTGGAAAAGTATGCTGTGGCCAGATGAGATGAGATCTTATTTGATGTGCTAATAATTGAGCTTGACCCTCTAGATGCTGATGAGTGATTGGATCTTGTAGCAAGAGATCATTTCATTTTACCTCCTCAGTGTACCAGTCAGGAAACCAAGGGCCAGAGGGAAGTGACTCACTTAAGGCCACACAGCAAGTTAGTGAAATATCTGAAACTGACAGGCAGGTCTTCCAAGCTCAGCCCACTGCACAACTCTTAAACTCTGCCTGCCATATGTGTTTTAAAACTCAAATAATTGAAAAAAATCTTTCTGTGGTTTTCCATGTCTTTCATTCAATTTTCACTTTTTTTTTAAAGGCAATCTTACCTTTCCCCAAGTCTCAACTAGTTAATGTCTTCCCTTCTTGAATAAGTACAAGGGTTTAAAGCCGGAATAACCCTATAGAAAACACTAATAATGCAGTTTCCTCGTGTGGTTCTTTAGCATGTGTTTGAATGGCTCACTTATACTTTTCATAAACTAGAAAGACCTGTATTTCTTCTGCCTAGTTCTAATAGATACTCAGAGATAGAGAGATAACCTACGCAGTCCCTCTGACTGGGTTTGTTTTATCAGATGCGCAAACTGGGTAAGCAAACATTTATTGGTGCCAGCTACATACCAGGCACTGTCCTAGAGTCTCAAGATTCAAAGATATATAATATCAGTTTCAGATGAAAATGCTGTCACTGTTTAATAGTGAAATGCACACACACACACACACACACACACACACACACACACCCCTCTGGTATACTGTCTTGGCCCATTTCTGCCATACTATGACTTCTTACAGTAGTTATTTGTCAGTCAGATGATTCATTCTAGATCCAGGAGAATGGAAACCACTCTAGATATTCAATAATAAATTGACTATAACAAGTTGGATGCACAGGTGATGGAAAAGCTGAGAAGCCAAACAGAGTAGTAAGGCACAACAGCGATTAGCTACAACAGGAAGATGCTATTGTCCCGAGCTGGAGGGTCAGTGGAAGAGGTAGTGTTACCAGGACATTTGCAGGAACTGGAGACACCAAGCGCATGACGCCACTGCTAGAGAGACCACTGGAGGCAGAGGGCAGAGAAGACACACTGGCTTCTTCCCCGTCTCCTCAAGACTTGGGTCATTGATTCTTGTTAACCAAAACTGCTTTGAAGCAACAGGACAAAAAAGCTTCGAGTGTGTAGGTTCCTGGGATGCCAAGCAGAGCAGGAGAGAACGAATGAGGGAGCCAGGAGCAAACAGCAGCTGTCAGGTAAACCCAGGTGACCTTGGGCAATTCACTTGGGCTCTCAGAGTCTTAGTTTCCACATTGGAAATTTGAGAGGAATAATACCTCTCAGGTTTGTTGTGAGACTTATGTGAAATAAAGTATGTGAAAGCACTTTCTAATCTTTAAAAAGCACGTATACAAATGTAAGGGCTTTCATTCTTGGTTTTAATCCTATGTGTCTTGGGCTTTAGGTTCTGAGAAACAACAGTGGGATAGTGTTCATGTGTCATTGGGAGCTTTGTAATGCCTAGCTAATTACCTGAATCAAGGGAAGGATCTTTTGAACTTACTGCTTGTTATCTCATTCTGTCATCTGGTCCATCAGCCTTTGAAAACCACGGACTGATTTTGAATAAATTGGCACAAAACTGAAAGGGTGTCAGAACTGTTCTCAGTTCTATTTGGGGACGTATCTGTGGTTTTTGAATCGAAAAGTGACAAATAGGACTCTAGAAATTATTTCAAGATAATGTATTCTGCCCTTTCATTTTAGAGCAGACAAGAGGAGGAAATATTTGTGCAAAATCACAAACTAAATTCTTGGCAGAGAGAGGGCGAGAGCCCCGGAGGACCATCACTCCTGTCTGGCCCAGTTCTCTCTTTTGGAATCTTGAGGTTTCAAATTAATCTTATATAACAATTCATGCTTTCAACTTTTTTTTTCTTTCCATTTCTATTATCCTTATGCCTCCTTTCTTTTCTTGTAGTCTTTTATCTCTTCTTTCTAATAATCTTTGACAACTCAATTTCATGGACTTTTCCCTCTATATAGTGCTGACAATGAAAGCTTAGCATTAAGCCGTATCTATGTTAAGCTGAGAGGATGTAAAATCTTTCTAAATAATTCAGTTTGCCTTTGATATCAGATAGAAGTATCACAAACTTTTTGAGACCAGCTGTTTTGCCAACCTTGGGGCTTACAGTGAAAATCATAAGGTATAATTTCTTGCTTTCTATTGGCACAAAGTCCAGGCCACAGCCAGAACTTTTGACTAAGCACCAGAGTACTCACACTGGGCCTATGATGGCAATGGCGATATTTCTACCGATGGCACAAGGTGGTTTGACCCTCTAGGCACATAGCTCTAATTTTCTTTAACTTTCCATATGTTTCAGTGGCAATTGGTGAGTAAACGATAAAGTTAAAAGGTATATCCCTCAGGGGCAAACAGGTGGCATGGTAGTTAAGGCAGCTGGATCCCACATGGCCAACTGTGCAGTTCAGGTCCCAGACCTGGTAGTTTGAAGAAATACACCAGGCATGTTTGTGTGCATGCCCAAAGTCACAATAGGAGAATGGAATAGAAGGGATTGAAACATAGTCATCCCCTCGGAGGGTGATTTCTCACTTTTCATCTCTCCTTGTCTCTCTCCAGCAAGTATACATGCCCTACGGAAAAAAAAATCTTTAAAAAAAAAGTGCATTCCTCCTTATTCTAATGAAGAGACTGTGGTTTGATTGCTTCTACATTTCCTTCTAACTTTGACATTTAAGAAATCAGTATCATTCAACCAAAGAAGGCCTATTATGGTCACGGAGGCACTAAGATAGTAATAATCCCTTGAGTGACTCATGGAATTCCCAGTGGCCCACTGCGAACTGACATTTCACTGGTGCAGAGCCTGTAGCATCTGAAAATGTCAGAACTGGAAGATCATCAGCCTTCATCCTCTATGAGTACTTCAAGGAGCCTTGGACCTGAAGGTAATCACTATCCATCCACTGATTCCTTCAAGAGAGATGTATTGAGCTCATGCCATATGCCAAGCATTGTACTAGGTCCTGGGATACAATAATCAATAAGACAAATGAAGGACCTGACCTCACATATACTCGTGGGACAAAATGCATCATAACAAGGAAATTAATAAATAAAGAGGATAATTAATTTGCAATTGTTGCTTGAAAGGTAATAAATAATGTAATGTACCCACTTACCTTATACAATAAATATTGAATAATATGGTGCAGGGTGGACGGTGACTGTCTATAGAAGTAGAATTGAGAGGGCTATTTGAATCTTGGAAAGAAACCAACTGTGGAAACCAGGGCATAAAAAATGGTAAGGGGAGGTAATGAGATATACAAAGCCCCTGAGGCAGGAAAATTCATGTTTAAAAAGTGGAAAAGCTGCCATTCTGTCTATAATGAAATAAAAAATAGTATGAAGAGTGGTTGGGGGAGTTAACCGAAGCTCAAGCAGTCTCACGGTCCTAGTAAGAATGAGCCCTTGAAGGCTCTTAGACAGGTCAACATGATTTGGTTTACATTTCTTGACATTTTCTCTAATTGCAGTAAGGAGAATGAACTATAGAAGGGAGAGTCTATTGCAGTGGTCCAGAATCTCCACTTCCAAAAAACAGAGACAGACAATATTGGTAACAATCTAATGATGAAGATGGAAAGAAGACATGTGAGGTCTGTTTAGGAGGCGGAGTCAATCAGATGTGCTGATGGCTTGGCTATATAAATTGAGAGAACCATTGGAATTAATGAAGACTTCTAGAGTTCTGAGCAACTGGGGAAATGGATGTACACCACTGATGTGATGAGGACCAATAGAGATGGGTGGGGTCAGAGAGACCAGCTTACGGTAAAGTGAAACAGGAGTATGTTGGTAGCATAAGAACTGGAATATTAGCAAGTCTCCTCCATGCCTGAAAAGAAGTGAGACCTTGAATTACATTTTATGGCAGAGGTTCTCAGGGTGTGACTTTATGCATAGGGAGGGTAGACACTCTTCTATGAACAGGGCAGCACCCACAACAAAGACTTATTGACTGAAAATGTCAACAGTGCTAAGATTGAGAGTCCCACTTCTCAGGCTGCTTTTGGGGATTTATGCAAATAAAGCCCTAGGGAAGAGGGCTCTGGAATGTGCTGCTCCAAATGGAGTGTTAAGAGTGGGGAACCGCCATCTTCCAGTAATTAATCAAAATGAGGAACACAAAGGGAA
>NW_006159793.1:255780-256407 GCF_000334495.1 Tupaia belangeri chinensis
TTAAAGGCCCTTTTGGCCAGAACCGCCATCTCCCAGTAATTAACCAAAATGACGAACACAAAGAGAAAGAGGAGAGGCACCTGATAGATGTTCTCTAGGCCTTTTAGAAAACATGGAGTTGTTCCTTTGGCGACATATATGCGAATCTACAAGAAAGGTGATATTGTAGACATTAAGGGAATGGGTACTGTTCAAAAAGGAATGCCTCACAAATGTTACCATGGCAAAACTGGAAGAGTCTACAATGTTACCCAGCATGCTGTTGGCATTGTTGTGAACAAACAAGTTAAGGGCAAGATTCTTGCCAAGAGAATCAATGTGCGTATTGAGCATATTAAACATTCTAAGAGCAGAGATAGCTTCCTAAAACGTGTGAAGGAAAATGACCAGAAAAAGAAAGAAGCCAAAGAGAAAGGTACCTGGGTTCAACTAAAGCGCCAGCCTGCTCCACCCAGAGAAGCACACTTTGTGAGAACCAATGGAAAGGAGCCTGAGCTACTGGAACCTATTCCCTATGAATTCATGGCATGATGGGTGTTAAAAATAATCTGTAGTCTAAAAAAAAAAAAAAAAGAGTGGGGATCAGCAGTAGGCATCTTGGCTATGTTGCTGGACTCCCATGTAGTC
>NW_006159793.1:259920-287963 GCF_000334495.1 Tupaia belangeri chinensis
ACTCTAGAGCAAAAACCTCTCCCAAAAAAAAAGAGCTAGACCAGGAGGTTAGCAGGTAACATGACAGTTAAGGCGCTGGGTCCTATGTGGCCAACTTTGTGCTTGAAAAACATGTTGGGCATATGCGCATGCATGTCCAAAATTCTGAGGAGAATTGAGAAAGGATTGTGGCATGATTATTTCCCCAGGGAGGTGATTTCTCGCTTTACCTCTCTGTGTCTTTGTCTCCAACAGGTATATACACCTTTGGCAAAAATCTAAAAAAAAAAAAAAAGCCCCCTCTTCCCTCTTTGGTATGGCTTTTGCTTGTAAAGTTTTTCTTTGAGTAGGGCTAGGCCCTAGGAGAGGGGTCTGAGCCCTCTGGAGCCTTGGTAAGAACAGAACGTTGATTGGATCTAATTATTGAATTGTTGGAAAAGTCATGATACATTTTTGCATAGGAAGACAGAAAAAAATACATCATGACTTCCAACAACCCAACAGAATCCAGTGGGGACCAGGCAGATGTGCTGCTTAGTAAGACGTCACTAACTAAGCAAAAATATTGAACACGAATGAGTCTTGCAAGGTCACAGGGGTCCAGAGGAAGAGGAGGAGGTTGGGAATCCTAAGAAGCATGAGAAGAGAAAGTAGGAATTCCTCCCTGAATTTGAGCTTCTTAGGACATGTTTCCAAACTAGAGGTCACCTAGAGTCTGCTGACTCTCATGCCCACAGGCACAGTAAAATCAGCTGGGGACTAAAAGTACTAATACCTAGGTCCCACCCCAGGAGATAGTGATTAAATTAGTCTGGCTCAGGGCCCCAGCCCTGGAATTTGAAAGCTCCCCCAAGTATTCCGGGATGAGAACTACCGATCTAACCCAAGCATTGCACACTCGGATGCCTGTTGGGCTAGGCAAGTAGAGAAAAGAGGGACAGGGCAGGACCCACCTATGGCAGTCTCAGCTCAACTGTAACACACCCTCCCCTTGCAGAATCTAGGCTCAGTGCTGCCAGATCTTCCCATCTTCTTCTTTTTGTTTTCTGGGGTTTTTTAGTTCTTCATCTTTTTTTTTTTCCTCCAAGAAGCCTATAATTCACATTTTAAAACATTAGCTCCAAATATCTTAAAGCCTCATGCCAAACAAAACATGTCTGCAGCGTGTGTTGGGCCCTGGGGCTGTGATTTAGCAACCTCTGATCCAGGTCAGTGGTTTTCACACTTTTTTTAGCCACAGGAGGTTTTCTGCAACTAAGTTATTTTGTGGGACCACTATAGATTAAATAAATGTAAGAAGAACTTTGGTGAGATCAGGGCAAAGACAGGCTCAGCCTCTCTTTCCAGCCCAAGGCAGTATTCAAGGCTGCTTCTGAGGCTTTTTGGGTTCTGGGGAACACCTTTGGTCCAATACCACATAAAAAAACTAAAGCTTTCAGAACAGTCTTGGAGCAGAACTCACCCCACAGGGCCATTTGGAAATGCATGGGGATGTTAGGAGTTGTCACAGTGACAAAGCGGGCACTGCTGGCATTTAATGGCTGGTGGCCAGGAATGTTAAACTTTCTGCAATGTCCAGGACAATAAAGAAATCACCCCACTCAAAATGTCGATAGCTCTCTTCTGGGAAACATCAGTTGAGGAAGCAGAGGCCCAGCAATGGGACATTATCCAGCCAAATCATGGCAAATGCCCCCTGGAGCTTTGGCTTGTGCCTCACAGGCTTGAAGACTTTCTTCTGTTCTCATAACTGGAGACCCCTTGTTGGGCTGGTAATACTCCAAAACACAAGAGAGAAAGGGATGTTTTAAAATGAAAGCCAAGTAGCCATTACAGAAAAAGTGAAGTGCCAGCTTTTCAGAAGCAACTTGGAAGGGGTGTGGTGGCTGCACTATCTCTTCAGCCTGGGCTGGGGGCCAGTGGTCAGTGCTGGGAGGAGCAGGTCAACGGCTGCAAGGAGCTGAGTGCCGGGAACTGCTGGAGTCAGGGCAGCTACACAGGTTTTTTTGGCTCTCTTGGTCGTTTAGTCCCTAGGCCAAAATATGCCAGGTTCAAAAATAGGATGTGGGAGCAGGAGGTGAAAGGAGGGTATTCCCCAGCTCTCCAAGGAAAATAGAGCCAAAAGAGAAATCATCCTCCTATTTTTGTCATTACAATGCCACACATTGTACAGAGTGACACTGCTTATAAAATCATTATTACAGAATCATCTTCTCAGTAACCACCAGGCTGGAAGATAATTATCTTCATTGCATAGGCAAGGAGATAGGATCTGGGTCATGCTTATGCGTAATATGATTTGATTTATTTCCTCTTATTTTAATTATCTTTGTGAGGAAGCCTAAAGGAGAGACCCCCCTATTCCCAGGGTGTAGTTTAGACCTGCAATTCTGAAACTGTGGTGGGTATCAGGGTCACCTGGGGATCTTGGTTAAAAACACAGTCAGCCCTGTCCCACTGGGAGGAGCCTGGGTCTTCTCCCCTCTGTCAGCACTCCAAGTGATAACACCCCAACTGGTGTAAAGAGGTCAACGAGACAAGACCACTTATCCTACTTATCCTGTACTTGCATGTCACAGCAGTTTCAAATTACTGTGTACGTTTCTAAAGGCTTATTCTCTCAGCTAACGATGGAGAGGAGACGACATCCAGTGGTAAGCTGACGAGTAAGAGGGGGAGTCCTTGATTTGTAGTGTTTGCCTGTAACCATGGTGCAACTCCTACCAAAGCTGATTATGAGCTACCAACATGACAGCACCGAACGAGGAGGGGAAAAGCGTGCAAGCAATTGGCTCTTTGGAGAACATGTGAGCCAGCTCCACACACATAATTTGTGTCCCTTCTCCAAAGCTGGAGATCTTTTCCCTAAACTATCCAGAACTAAGTCATGGGACTAGTACATGAGGGAAACAGGGAGCCATATTTTATAACAACATCATTTTTCAGGGGCATGTGTACCAATTACTACTATCCTGCTATGGTCTTTGTAGAGAGCAGACATGATTTTGAATCCTAATGTGGTAATTTTTGACTGTGTGATCTTGGTCAAGTCTCAAACCTCTCTGAACTTCATATTCCTTATTTGTAAACTGGAAATAATAATGCATTCTTCAAGAGGAACCTATTTCATATAAAAGCTAGAGGATGCAATATACATAAAATATGTTAGACAGATCTTGGCAGCTAATTGTACTTACAAAATGTTTGTGCTGTTCTTTCTCTCACTCTCATATTTTTAAACCTAGAAAGGGGCTCATAACTCATCCCTTTTGACTGCCTTGCTGGGAAGACTGAGACTCCAGGAGGGCAACTGCTTTGCTCAACAAATCACGGGCAACTGGCAAATGGAAGCCACCCTCCATCAAAAAATTTGTCACTAGGGAACCAGCAGTTAGTGTAATGGCTATGTCGCTGGACTCCCACGTAGTCCTCAACAAACCACGGGCAACTGGCATGGAAGCCACCCTGCATCAAAAAATTTGTCACTAGGGAACCAGCAGTTAGTGTAATGGCTATGTCGCTGGACTCCCACGTAGTCAACCGCGGTTCGCTTCCCGGACCCGGTGGCTTAAAACTCATGCCGGGCACGTGTGCGTGCATGCCCAAGATCCCAGGAGGAGAATGGAGGAGAAGGGCTTGCGGCGTGACCATCCCCCCTGGGGGGTGATTTCTCACTTTCTGTCTCTATGTCTCTCTCTGTCTGTCTGGTGAGCGCACGCGCCCTATAGTGAAAACCTCTCAAAAAAAAAAAATTTGTCACTAGTCTTTAGACTCCCATCTACAGACCAACCTGGAAGCCAAGCTGTGGAAATTCCACATTTGCGTTGGAGTGGTTTTGTCATCGTCACTATCCATGCAAAAGGTTTGAAAGAGCAGAAGGACAGAGGTGTTTTGCTTAAGCAGCCTGGGCCTTGGAATTGGACTTGCCCCACCAAAGGTCGCTTTCACCTTTTTTGCCACAGATGACGGAAATATTTAAAACTATGGATTGTGTCTCTGCATCCTCTTCCCTTCACACCAGCTAATGTGTTTTTCATTTCTCTTGGCTGGCTCAATTTCCCACATGTTCTCCCAAGCTCTTCCTCTCAGCTCCCCAGGGCTTCCCACAACAAACCTGCGTACTTTGACGTTCTAGCTAGCGGGAGGGGCTGCTGAAATGCATACCGGATATGCCTTTGGCTGTTTATTGGCCCCAGCCCAGGCTCCTGAGGCTGAAGGTGGCTGAAGCAGAGGGCCTCAGCTATTCAGGTGGCTCCAGCCTGCTTACACCTCATCCCCAAAAGCAACCTGCCCATTTGGCCTGACAAGATGGAAGCTTCTGGTTCTGGCCATCAGTTCACTGCTCTGGACTCCTAGTGAAGTCCCCTCCACATCCCAGTTTCCTCAACTGTGAAAATAACTACAGGAGCAGTATCTTTGCTTTATATGTGACACTGTGCATTTTACAATAGCTCTTTTACCTGATGCTTTCTGTTTAACTCCAACACAACCTTGTGAAGAAGGGAACACCACAAAGAGTCAACTGCAGAGCTAGGACTACAGCTGGGTCTTCTCACTCCAAGGGGGAGCAAGGCTTTGCCTTTCCTCTTAGCTACCACTTTTACTTGAATGAGGAGGCAGGCAGTAACATCAAGTCTGTGTTCTCTTTCACCATGCGAGACCTACTTCATTTCCTTTGCTTTTTTATCTTCGCTCCTCTCTTTGTTTTCCTGTGAAAAACCTTTATTCTCCCTCTGTTTCTGTCTCTCTCCAACAAGTGCACACACCCTATAGCAAACACTAAAAAAAAAGGGGGCAAAAAGTAACCACTCTTTCAATCTCCCATTTAAACTCCTCCTTAGATACACTCACATTTTTCTGCTCTTTTCTGTTCCTATTCCTCCCCTCCCCTTGTTATCTGTGTACTTGTGTACTGCCATGAAATAATCCTTTCTGACACAGAATGTATTTGGTGTTTGGGGGATTTTGTTTTCTTTTCTTCCTAATTCCTTTTGGTAGCGGGATGAGGCAGAACATAAAGTATTTGTGGAATCCATTGGTTCTGCAGACTAGACTGAATAGGGACCACAAAGAGAACTGCTTGTCCCATTTAACTGTTGTGAAGGAAAGTAAAGAGGAGGACATTCACTGGAAATCCAGAAAGCATTTTAGGTGAGGTAATTTCCCAACATCTCCTGGAATGTCCCTACCCTGTACCCAACTTTCTCTACCAGTCAAAATCTTCTGTTTCCCTAAAGTTTGAATGAACTCCTCCTTTCTAAATGCAAATTTTCTCTTACACCCCAGTGGTCATGCTTCTGTTTTACCCCTCATCATTCTCTAGGTCACTTACCTGATTATTTTGGTGGACTGCACGTTCTTCTAATGTAAAAACATTTCTTAATCTTCTTTTTTTTGTAGCCACCATTGTATTTCCTATAACCATTCCATCTAATAATAATAATAGCAACTTCTATTTGTTAAGTGTTTATCTGTGTCAGACTAGTCAAACAAAAATTTATTTACTCTTGAACTAGCCTATTGAGGCAGGTAGTACTACTATTTCCAAATAAGTAACTTTGCAAGAACTATGTAGAATTATGAGAAGGAGTTAGGATTTGCAATCTGGGTGGTCAAATTCTCTAATTCCCAAGTTGGTGTTCCAAGTTCTACCTCAGTAGTTGGAAGGACAGTCCCTCCAGGAAGGAATTAAAATCTTTTCTAAGATTTAAAACTGTCTGAGCAGAAAAAAAAAAAAAAAGAAAGAAAGAAAAACTGCCGGAGCAGACAAAAAAAAAAAAAAAAAAGAAAGAAAAAAAAAAGAAAAACATTTAGTAGAACATTTCTTCTCACCTCTTTTTCCAGTGAAGGAATTAAAGCGAAGCGGGAAAGTGAGTCAGCGTAGGCTGCCTGGACAGTTAGTAGCACGGTATAACACCGGCCTCACGCCATTTCCCCTGCTGCTTGCAACCTCTTGACTTCTCGCTTTCCTAAAGAGTTTCCGTGGAACAGGAATTGCTCAGTATTGGAAAGCTTAGGCAGGAAGAGGGTGTGGGCACAAATGTATGTCATGCTTCATGATCACGCTCTGTAGGACACCAGGGACATCCAGCTTCTTTGAAGCTTTACTTTCCTGAAGTTATGCATAGATCAAATGCTTGCTTTCCCATTCCAGTAAGTCAGCCTTTGATGAGTCAGTTTGACTTGTGGCTGGGAGCCTATGCCGTGACTTTGCCTTTGTGCTGGTTTCTACTGATTGTAGGTATATGGATTTTTAGAATATGTAAGATTATATATGCATATTATTGGTTATCGTTTAGCTTACTACTGACATTTTCCCCCCAGAGCACTCATGAGCTTGATAGAAAGAAACAGAGAGAGAGCAGGGTAGAAAGCACACCCCAGTGGGGTGCTGCTCCATTTCTCCATCCTGTCGGGTTTTGGAGCATGCATACTTGCTGTGTTTTTCAAGCTGCTGGTGCCAGGATTCAAACTGTGTGGTCAGCCATGTGGAATCTGGCACCCTTAACCACTAGGCCGTGGAGCTGGACAGCATTAATAATTCATACCAGCTAATTCCCTGTTGGGCAGTCTGTGCTGTCGTACCATATTTAGCAGTCTCCCTAGCTTTTACGTACATGTTGTATTACTTCCTAGTTGCATATCCCTTCTCCCAACTGTGACAAATAAAAACATTTCTAGATCACTAAATGTCTCCTGCATACAAAATTACCTCTATTTGATTTAGCTTCTTGTTTCCTGAGACTTTTTGTGGGGAGTGGGGAGCAAGGTGCTAATTGGTGAAGAGAGAAAATACTCCACACTCCAGCTAGAATCTAAATCCTGAAGATTCTCTGACCTGAGAGTTTAACATATTTGTATAATTTCTGATTGCTGTATGCCCAACAGTAGCTAAATGACTTAACTCACTTATTCCTCATAAGAACCCTGTGGGGCAGCTATTATTGCTCCAGTGTGTAATAGTCAGAGTTCACTAGAGAAATGTATATGAAGAGATTTATTATAAGCAGTTGACTTATGCAGTTGTGAAGGTGACAAGTCTAGCAGTCAGCAAGCTGAAGACCTGGGAGAACTAATGATATAGTTTCAGTCCAAAAACTGGCAGGCTTGAGACCTAGGGAGGCCAGTGTTTCAATTCAAGTCTGAAGGCAGAAGAGAACTGATGTTCTAGCTCAAAGGTAGTCGAGTAGAGGAATTCCCTAGTTTCCCTAGTATTAGGGGGAAGGTCAGCTTTTTTATTTATTTCTTTTTTCTTTTTCTGTTTAGACCTTATATGGATGAGATGAGGGTTACTCATATTAGGGAGGCCTCTCTTCTTTACACAGTCTACAGACTAAAAATTTTTTTTTTCTTTTGAGAGGTTTTTGCTATAGGGCATGTGCTCTTGCCAGACAAACAGAGATAGAGAGATAGAAAGCGAGAAATCACCCCCCAGGGGGGATGGCCCCTCCACAAGCCCTCCTCTTCCATTCTCCTCTTGGGATCTTGGGCACGCATGCACACGCGCCCGGCATGAGTTTAAGCCACCAGGTCTGGGACGCGAACTGCAGTTGACTATGTGGGAGTCCAGCGACATAGCCATTACGCTAACTGCTGGTCTCACAGGCCAAAATATTCATCTCATCCAAAAACACCTTCATAGACACAGCCAGAATAATGTTTGACTCAATGTCTGGGCACCCCGTGTCCTAGCCAAGTTCCCACATAAAATGAACCATCACACTATGTTACAGATAAGAAAATTGAGCCTCAGTGTGGCTTGTACAAAGAGTCACACAGCTGGCAAACAGAAAGAGAAAACAAGGCCAGATTTGTGCTCTTAAACTCCTAACTATATATGATGAGGATACATTGTTTTTTTGAGTGCATGGGGCAGAAATGGGAACCACTATTCTAGGTCCTATTGAGTGGTTATCACAGAATTACTAAAAACAAAACTAAAATAAAATAAACAGCAAATTCTAATAGGGTTAGAAGAAACTGAGAAGATAATAACAGTGCAAAGTCAATCTGATGATTGCACAAATAAATGAGTAGTTCAACTATAGTACATATTCTGACAGAATGGTGCATGTTTCTAAGGAATCAGCCTGGGTTAGAGTCAAGAGAGGCTTGCTCGAGGAGCACGAAGAAGTAGATGAATAGTCACATGAGGAGGGAAAGTAGGAAAGGATTCAAAGCAAAGAGAGCTCTAGAGTAGGATAGAAGAGGCAACTTGACCCAGGCTGCTCTGCAGAGTGAGCACTTAGGGTTGGTGGAAATGTGACAGAAAGGAACACTGTGTATAGGGACTTAGAAGTCCTGTAGGGATGGGTTAGAGGGTAGAAGGAGTGACTTTCACAAAATGACAGAACCTTGTCTAATCTGATTTCTCATTTCAGAAGACAGGAAACAGACTCAAGGAAGTTACTTGTTCTGGGATACACAATTACAGACTTGTAGAGGTGGTGTGAGAGCTCAGATCACCTGCCTCTTTATTTGGTACTTCCAGCTATGATACTGTCTGTCCAGGTTCCCTGGAATTGGCTGATATTCTCTTTAACCTAGAGGGAAGCCCACCACTTTTGCCACTGAGTCTTGCATGTCCTCTCCCAAGACGAGAATGGAGGAAAGGGATTGTGATGAAAATGCTCTCCTAAGTCTGTGTATCCTGAACCCTGAGCACATGGCCAGGTCACAGGAATTGCCCCACAAAGAAGAGAGGAGTCTGCTTGAGTTCAGGTGTTGGATCTGCAGCAGCAAATACCAAAATAACCTCATGAGCAGCAGAGGCAGAAATTACAAAATGGTAGTCCACTGCCCAGATCTAACCCACAGATATGTTCTGTTTAGCCACACAATGTTTTCAAGTGTTTTTGAAATGTATTGCCACTGTTAGCTTACATCCCTGCATAACGACAAGTCCCTGGAGTTTCTGCCTTCCCTCCTTACCTTCCCAGATCCCTGTCCACCTTGTTCTTGAAGCCTGAGGTGGCTTATTTTATCAGTAGCCCAGGACTTCTCAATCATGCAGTCAAGTGTGCTTGCCCTGCTGTGCACCACCACAGCCCTCCAAAGAGCTGCAAATGGTGGTCTTAGAGAGTCTTCCGTCTGCAGGCCAGTTAACACTTCAATTTTTTCAGCCATTGCTCTCCTGATCATTATGAACCGTAGTCTTCTCTGGAAGTCAACCTTTCCAGCTACAGCCCCCCATATCTGTGTCCTTCTGAAAGGGAGGCATTCAGAATCAAGCACAGAACTCCCCAAGCAGGTTGACCCATGCAGAGGATGTAAAGAAACTCTCTATATTTATATACCACTAGTTTTGAACATAGCAAAAAAACCAGCAAGTGTAATGTCAACCAACATTGAGAGAAGCCCCATCGCTCAAAATTGATTCTCTCTTATGATTCTAGCTAAATAGAATAAACTCCCGGGGCAGAACATCAAGTCATTTCCTGAGATCTCTAACAGATCTCTAACAATGTAGGAGGAATGACAAGCATCTTGAAACATTTTCCCCCATTTATAAATATCAGTGGTGGAGTCGCAGGAAACTATTTGTAAAAGTCCTTGTACAATGACAGTGGCCTGGCTAGATGAAGTTACTGCCAGTTCTGTCTGCTCTCAGAATGCAGATTGACTCTGGGTTTTTTTGTTTTTTATTTGTTTGTTTGTTTGTTTGGGGGGTTAAGGGTGTAGGTTAAAGCTACACAGGTACACAGGTAGAAAGTAATAAAAGTATTGCTGTTGGGGCCAGCAGATGACACTGGACTCCTACATAGCTGACCAGGGTTCAATCCTGGACCTGGAGGCTTGTCCATGCATGCCCAAAATCCCAGAAAGAGAAAGGAGGAAAAAGGACTGTGGCATGGACATTCCCCTGGGGGTGTTTTCTCACTTTGCTTTTCACTGTCTTTCTCTGGTGAGTGCACACAACCTCTGGCAAAAACACTAAAAATAGGGAGAAAAAAAAAGAAAGAAGAAAAAATGGGTGATGTTATAGGAGAAAACACTGATTTAAAGATCTGTTATCTTGGAGTCTTCCTCCCCCCCCCCCCCGCAATCTGTCTCTGACTATTGGAAGATCTTAGGGAGGTCCCTCAACACATAGGGCCTCAGTTGCCAATGAGACTATGAAATCAGATTAGTGCTTTCATAGACAAGAGTGGTGAATCCAAAACATCAGGGGATACTTGGTCACAGTCTTTACTACAGACCCCTCCACCCCGTCATTTACTTAGTCTTTCTCTAAAAATGACGTCAAGTTTCACCATAATGTTTTTCAGTTTAGTTTCCTCCTAAGGAGAAACATTTATAAGATCACAGGAATGATATCTTCAATGATTTTAATGCATATATTTAAAATACTCAGGATTAAAATTAAAAGCATTATTTGCCTATGTACTGTCTAAAATCATCTTGCTTACACATACCACTTTGGGAACGCCAAACTTTGGGTTTACTGATGGATTTTAAGAGGCCCTTGAATATCCTAAAATTGTATACCAATTTGTGTGTGTGTATATGCATGTATGTGTGTTTGAAAGATTGTATACATTCCCTGTGATTCTCAAAGTCCACTTTTTTCCATTAAAACCTGAGAACCATCATCACCAGTGTAAATTACTTTGAACCTGTCAGTCCTTTCTTAGGAAGAGAACAGGCAAAGGACTGCATTTTCTAAATTGTTCTCCTGAGGCTTTTTTCAGCAGATTTACTCCTACCTATCCCCTTTTTTGGTCCATACTCATATTCACTTGTTTGTCATTCACTTCTATCACAACCTGTTTTCTTTAACCAAGTCCTAGTGTCAAAATGTTCTCATAGGAATTTAAATTTACACACTTTATTGTTTCATATCCTTGGAGTGCTGCTGTAGGTCTTAGTTTATCATTTTGAAGATTCTCAAAAGACTTTTCAAAGTAGAAAGGCTGAGGAAGAAGAAATAGCCTTGGAATTACATGAAAAATTATCACAAAAGTAAGAAGTTGAGTAGGAAATAAAAATGTTTAATTATAAAAAGAAAATGGTGGTAGGCCTATGAATATTTAGATAATTAGTCCTTTGTCAAATATTATATAAAATATAATATGTTTACCATATTATGATAAAGTTGCTATTCATAAAAGTAGTACTTAGAGGCTGACAGGTGGCATTGTGGTTAAGGTGCTGGACTCCCACATGGCTGACCATTGTTTGAGTCCTGGACCTGGTGGCTTGCTTTCTCACTCTCTCTCTTTCTCTCTATTTCTCTCTGGTCAAATTGAAGAAGAATAATAAAAATATGTTAAATTAAATAAGTAATTAAACAAGAGTAGTACAATAACACCACAAATATTATAAAGATTTAAAGAAAACTTATAATTATTAAAACTTATAATTAAATAAATAATTTAAAAAGAGTAGTATTTATAATAATACCACAAGTATTACAAAGATTTAAAGAAAATTTTTATGAAGTGAATAGACCACTCTTAGATAGTTATTAAACCCATTCCTCATTTTAAATACATCCTAAATGGCTAAGAAAATACTGTTTAGTTAGTCACTTGATGAATGGGGTGGGAATAGCAAGAGTTTCTCTTGGACTAAGTCCAGGAATGTGACAGAACGCAGTGTAATGTGGCTCCTTCTGTGTTCCAGGCTAGTCCTGGAGGCACTGGAATGGCAGTGCCCTGGGGAAAGGAGACTTCATAACCCTTGGCAAAAGGACCCTAACACCAGATCAATACAGGGAACAGCTTAGGCAGATGTATTCCTTCCTCTTTGGGGAATCAGAAGTTCAATTCCACAAGATTTCTGTAAAAGACAAGCAAGAATTATACATGTAATATCTCCCTCCAGCACTGCTTTGCCTGGTGGAGCTCCCTGCTATTTCTCCACCTGCTCATTTTGCAGCTTGCTGAATTTCTGTGTATCTGACCTGATTTGTTAATGGCTTTGCTGGTCTGGCTGTAGGAAAAGACCCATGAAAGTGATGGTGGCTGCTGCTATAATAAGAGGCATAAACATGAACAAACCAGACATGTCACAAAGAGCCTCTGTCAGGTTCCTGTAGTCCCTGACATGGAGCTTCCCAAGAGCAATGGCAGAATCATTCATCCAAGAGCCTAGTCCAGACAAGGATTCAAAGGTCAGCTATTGAGGGGATATGTAAATAAATGCTGAATGACAACTACTGCTCAGGTCAGTTATATGTGATACGTACCAGGATGAAAAGGATAATCAAAGAATGCTTCAGAGTAGAGGTGGTATTTGAATGAAGCCTTGGGGTCAGATATAATTTTAATAGCATAGGAAGCTATGATATTGTGCAACTAAACATAGGGACTCTAAGGTCTGGCAACAGACAGCGCTTGCATTCTGACAGCTTCATGTGCTTGGTGTGCCTTTGGGTAAAATTTCTTAAAACTCCTCTAAGTCTGAGTTAGGGATAGGGATAATAATAGTACCTATCTCAAAGAGTGTGGACATGAGCATTAAATGAGAAAAGCCACATATAGTACTTGGCACAGAGCCTCTGCAAATGTTTCTCACAGAGGCTATCATCATTGCCATCATCCTCGTCATCATCATCTTGGAAGAAAGTGAGGAGGACATTCCACAGGGAAGGACTTCAGAAAATGAGAGAACCAAGGAGACAGCCATTTTGCCCATGATTTCTACAGAATGATCAACTTAAACTAATCTCAGCTGAAGTTTGCAATCCTACTAACAGAGCAATCACTCTGGCTCTCATTCGCAGACTCTACTATGAGTATGCTGCCGGGAGCTGCCCAGTGGTCTGGCTTGGCATTTCCTCCCCCAACAGTAAGGCTCCAGGAAAGAGGCTATATAGGGTACAGCCATGGGGAGTCCCTGGATCTGCATGCCCTGAGAGCAGATCTTCCTCCTGACTGTGTACTCTTGGAAAGAACTGAGGTGAAGGTCCAGTAGACGCAGTGTCAATCAACATCAAAGAAGGAGTAAGGATGCAGGAGGAGTCATGGAATTGCCAGCCACTGTTGATGAACTTTTGCTCCTAGGTTGGGCTAGCTTGGCTTATACAGCTTTGGAGCAGGGGTTCCTTGGTGTCATGGGTCCCAGTGTGCCCCATTTAGTCCTCGTGTGTTTATTATCACCCCTCGTGAATCAGACTCAGCTGCATTTCATTTTTTTCATTGCCCTTATTAGTACCTGATATTAGATGATGGCACTGAGTGTTATATATCTCTTATGTTAAGAGCTACACATAGTAAGCACTTAGTATTTACCAAAAGTTGAAAAAAATGCATGAATCAGTATCCCCAGTGCTTGGCACATAACAGGTATTCCATAAAGAGTTGTCAGATAATCAGGGTTTGCTTTTCTGATGGGCAAGCAGAGATGAGAGTGGTGTAAGACGGGGAATTTTGTTCAGAGAACCCTTTCTAGAGGTAGCATTTGAGCTAGACCTTAAAAGGTGAAGTAAAATTCCACAAGGAAGACTGAATAGTGGGACATTCCAAACAAAAAGGCCAAGTGTTCAGGCATAGACAGCTCTGGGAACATTTGAGAAATTGGGAATACTTCAGCTTCCCAAGGGGTTGAGGGGTCGCAAGTCTAAAATAGAATTATAGGAAGCTACACCTGGATAAATTTCCCCAATCATAGAGGCTCTCAAAGGCCACAGAAGAAAGGGGCCAGTATCCCTCAGGCAGAAGTTAGTGATGGACTTCAAGGAGGGAAGTGTTCTGACCATCATGTGATCTGATCAATGCTTTAATATTAGTAATAGTAATGTCTCACAAAGTGGTTCTGAAGAGGAAGGGAGACAGAAAACAAGCACATGGAAAAAGTATGTACAGGGTATATATCTGTGTATCATTGTACATAGATCTGAAGCACTAAGCAGGGAAGGGGAGAGGCAGAGATGAAGCTGAAGTGCCTAGCGGCTGATTGAAGTGGGGTATTGTTGCATCATGAACAGAGAGAGCAGGGAGGAACAGAAGGGATTTGCAGGATGGAAAGGAGAGTAATGCAAAGTCTGATCTGGCTGGGACTCTGAATTCTCATGTGGTAAATATTTATGGACCTAAAAGTGTCAAAGTCTCACGGTCTGTTGGAAGCAGAGACTGAAGTGTAGACGAGAGCTAGAGAAATTTTCAGTCACTTCCGTGGAGCTCATAACTATAGAAGTCTACTTAGACCTTGGAGTCAACATAGTTCCTACAGTTGGGTAAATATAACTTCTTTCTTTTCTTAAAAATATAACTATTTTATTTAATTTTATTTGCTTATTTATTCATTTATTTTTAATTTGACCAGAGAGGGACAAAGTGTATGAGAGAAAGAGAGAGAGAGAGAAAGCGAGAAAGCAAGCCACCAGGTCCAGGACTCAAACCATAGTCAGCCATATGGGAGTCCAGAGCCCTTAACCACTACACCACCTGCCGACCCCTGGTAAATCTAACTTCTAATCCTGGTTCTGCCTCTTCTTATGTGTATGACTCTGGGCAACTCTCTAACTCACCCAAGCCTCTGCTTTCCCATCTGTGAAATGGGAATGATAATATAGCTCTCTCATATTCTTTAGTGAGAATTAAACAGCATATATATGTGAAGTCCTTAGCATGATGTCTGCTAGTGGCAGAACATTGATTATGCATCAAGGATTATTAATAATATTTCATGTTTTTTATTTCAGACAGAGGTTGCAAATACAAATACCTATGGGGGGTAGCTAGCAGGTGGTGTGTTGGTTAAGGTGCAGGATTCCCACATGGGTGACTGTGGCTCAAGTCCCAGACTTGGCAGCTGGCTTTCTCACTTTCACTTTCCCTCTCTCTGTCTCTCTTTGGCCATATTAAAACTAACAATAACAGTAAGAAATAAAATTAAATTAAATAATTCTTTTTTTAAAAATGCCTATAGGGTTCAACTAGAAAGAGAAAAAAAAAAGCAAATTCCTCCCCTAAAAGGAACCAGGGCTAGTCGTCTTCAACAAATTACTGGCACATGGGAGTGGGGATCCAGGTTGCCACATCTTGCAAGTTTTTAAGAATAATTGGAAATCTAGACTTTTGGAAAATAAATTTTTCTTTCTTAAAATGTTGACTCTAAATTCAAATTACAAAATAATATTGTGATGTTCATGTATGGACCAAATAAATGTCTGTCTGTGGGTCTGGTACAGCCCAAGGGCTTAAATCTGATGTAAGACGGGCTTCCAGCTCAAGCAGGAATCCTGGGTGTCCATTTGGAAGACAGGGTAGCCTCCTCCTGAGATGTTAGGCCCAACCTCTCCCATGTGCAAAAAGATGGGCTTGTGGTGGATGACCTGATGCCCTCCCGCCCTGTGTTTTTGATAGCTCTAGTGCTAAAGTGTGGAATCTGACCTTGAAGGCAGTGAGGAGATAAGTCCTGAGAGGGGGTCCAGAGTGGGGTAGCTGGCCTGTGAGCCCAGGTTTAGCTGTTGGGCTGATTATTTCCTGCTGTGGAGGAAGACAAGCAAGAGATGTAGCAAGGCTAACTTGAGACAGAGGAGCAGGCTATCTGACCTGACTAGCTCAACCACTTTACTAAAAACTACAATTGAACTGAACTAAGTCTGAATCTAAGTCTGTGTGTGTATGCACACACACACACACACACACACACACACACACGCCCAACTGCCCTTGCTGGAGAGACACAGAACAGGCCTGAGTGTACATCTACTTCATCTGTTTGCTTTTCTCAAGTTTGTTCCAGTGTGAACGTACCTTTCTAATTCCTTGTACTCAAAGAGAAGGAATATCATCACAGTTGTTTCCAGATACCTTCACCCCAGCCCCCGAACCTTTGCCCCTAGGTCCCCAAGGCCAGACCTCTGGGCTCTGGAGTCCAAAGTAGAGATGTAGAGATCCTACAAGCAAGCCTCAGTGTTAATCAATGCCACCAGCATGCTCAGCACCTTCTGCCAAGGGATAGCTGGGTATTCCAGAGCCTGCATTGCAAAGACAGGCAAGTCAAAGCATGCCCAGCAGGGACAGGAGAAGCATTGCCATTGTCCCAGCCAGTTGAGGTGGGGATACTTGGGAAGGCAGGGTGATCTTTCAGCAAGGTGTGTACTTAGCCCAAGGTAAGAATTTGATTCCTCCACTTTACGGGGATATTTGAATTCCAATCCATGAGTCTTCCCTACCGTTGTGCAGATGTGCTTTGTGACTCTGTGATCCATGACACTTTAGAAAAAGAGATTTTTTCATCTTTTTAAAAAAGTAGAACTTTCTTTAAACCCTAATACACACACACATACACACACACACACACACACACACAGAGACATATATATATAAAATAAATGATTAACATGTTTCAATCAGTTTGAATCTTTATGCTTAGTGACAAAGACGTTACTATTTTTTAAATATCCTAAGTGCCTAATAGGAAACTTCAGGAATCTTTGGAGCATGTTGTAAAAACCACAGATACTGTTCTTTGTTCCTGGGGTGCTGGGATTCTGAGGAATGAGAAGTCACTACCTTATCTTTCACAAAGTAAGATAAAGCTTTTCACAGCATCTTACTGCTTTAATTTGAATAGGAGGTAACTAACCCTGAGAGTGTCTTCAAAAAGTGTGTGGAAAGTTGTAGTGGTGGGGGGGAGGACAAAACAAAACTACGCTTGGGTTTTAAATTTTGCACCAAAATACTTAAATTACATTCCCCTCATATGCTAGAAATAGAATGAGTGGTTCAGAAAAAGTCAGAACCCTGCAGTCCAGTTGGGCTCTAGCGCTTTGGTCCTAGTTTTTTGAGAGTTAGCACTCACTGTGTGGCGCTGGAGTAGGCCTGCCTTGTCTGCAGACACAGATGCTCCGTTTGTGGGTATCACTTCACCTGATGGTCTAGGATCTGGTTACTGCTCAATGTGAGGGCACACAATGCTGCACTGTCACAAAACCATACGAGAGTACCTGGTGTGCCACAATCCCTCTGACACACCCAAGTTTACATATCCACACTGAGGTCTACAGTGTGATTCCACACAAAGCAATAGAAATGAGTTGTCACAAGGTTTCCAGTGGATACCTGACAGGCAGAAGAGTAGCAAAGGAGGCCCCAGTTATGAGCACCAGCCCTGGAGACGGCCCTGGATCTTAGTCCTGAACTATGTCAGTTACCAGCTGTGTGGTCCTGGGCAATCTACTTACTTGCTTTCCTCGTCCATAAAATGAGAAGAGCATGGTACCTCCCTCCCAGGTTTGCTCAGTATTATATAGCAAGATGGGAAGTCTACAGGCTTTAACTACTCTCAGATCTGGATCCAAATTCCTTCTTTTTTATTAAGCAGCAAAGTGATTACATCAACCTCAATTTCTGCTATTAAGTAGGGACAATAATTAAATCATGTAATGTTGATAAAACGTTTTAGTTAGAAAGGAACTTGGAATATAGTAAACACCCCCAAAAATATGAAGTGGCCAAGAGAAAGAAAACTTTGAAGCAGATTGTGCTAGTTATAGATAAAGAATAGGGATGGTTACTTGAGGTACTGAGAAAAACCCTGCTCTGGGAGTGGGAACTATGCTGTCACCCTGGCCATGCCTCACTTCCAGGGTGACTTCTAAAAGGACTCTTCCTCTTTCTGGGGCTACAATTTCTCCACCTGTGCAAGAAGGATATGTACTCCACAATTGGATTCTAATGTTTTCTTGGTTACGTCTACTCTCAGCTCTCAATTACAGCCCCTTGGAGGGATCTGGGAGTGTCCAGAATCCCAATTCAAATGCCTTTAGGATCAACTGTGCATCAGACATGAGTATGGTGAAATACTTGAGTTGTTCCTCAATATGTAGAGTTGCCCTATTAAACATGAAGTAATATTCTCCATATCCACAAAGAAATCCACTCTCCTTTTTTTGGAACCATTAACAACCTCAAACTTGGAAAGAACATCAGAAGAAAGGGGCCCTGAGTATATGGGGCAGTGAAGCCCCAATGAGAAATCGCATCCGCTATTCAACAACAGTTGATTGTTGCAAAGCAGAAGGCCTAGTGCTACTAAAGCTCCAAAATTTTCAAGAAAAGCTGGAAATCATATTTATGTGTGTGTGAAACCTCACCATTAAAGAGGTGGGCTGGTTGGGGCACTAAACTCCCACATGGCTGACCATAGTTCAAATCCCAGACCTGGCAGCTTGCTTTCTCACTTTCTCTCTCTCTCTCTCTCTCTCTCTCTCTCTCTCTCTCTCTCCTCTCTCTCTCCTCAAATTAAAAACAAATTAAATTAAATAAATAATTCTGAAAAAGAAGAAGAATTGACAAAACTTTTTTAAAAAAAAAATACTTGTAAAATTTGCAGGTTCAGTTCATGGATGGCATTTTGCCAAATAAGGTATAACCGGTTTGTAGACCAGATCAGGATATGTTGGATGCTGTGGCCCAAAACTTAACCTCTAACCTCCTCCAAAAAAGGGAATACTCACTGGACAAGGCCTCAGACTTCTCACTCTTCATATTATGCATGCTTCACACATCTGATAGGAACCAGAATGAGAATCTAACACATCTCTCCATGGACATTGTTTCCAAACTTTAAGATCCATAAAAATCACTTGGGGATAAATTCACCTGGGAAGTATGGGTAAGATGTCTCAGGCACCAGCCACAGAAACTCTGACCCTGCAAGTTTGAGGTAGGCCTCAGGTATCTTCCCAGATTGTTCCTAGGTCTTCCTTCGGGAAACTATTCTAAGGTCTAGCCAAGAGCCAATGAAATGGGTGACCATGGAAGTTCTGCCCAACATGGATGCTCAGTGCTGGAGGGTGAGCTGCTGCGCCAATCTCTGCACCTGAAGAGAGACAAAGTGAAGAGAGTTGGTTTGCCTCTCCCAGGAAGCACAAATGGAAACCCATTTAGTTACTCACTTACTTTTAAGAATTCACCAAGATAGAAAGAAGAAAGCATCTGAACTGCAGAGTCAAATCTCATGGAGGACAGAATATTGTTCAGTCAATGAATGTTTTCTACTCTTCATGACTAGATTATCTTATGTGTCCACAGGCATTTTGGGTGTCTGGTGTTGCATCCTCTGATTATGACACCAGCTTATGCCTTATTGCTACCTCACTGCACTCTGAGAGAAAGGGCCTGATTGGTTCAGCCCGTCACCAGTCAGATAACAGTGCTCCTGTTGGACAGAAAGAGATTTGCATCCCACAGGTTGCTGACCAGCTATAGATAACAGCCTTTGGGTATAGCTGTCACTCCATATTGTATCACCTGCTGTCAGGATGCCAAGGTTAAATGATGCTAAGCATGCCTACCTACATATAAGGAACTTCCCAGAAATAGATGAGAGGACAGTAAACTGCTTGCATGACCCATCTGCTATGATAACAAAAGTGAGGAAAGGTAACCAAAATAACTGAAGAGATAGGGGCTCCAAGAATACGAAGAAACAGATGTCCCCAAAAGAGAACTCTATCCTGGGACCAGCAGTTAGTGTAATGGCTATGTCACTGGACACCCATGTAGTCGACCGCGGTTCGCGTCCTGGACCCGGTGGCTTAAAACTCACGCCGGGCACGTGTGCGTGCGTGCCCAAGATCCCAAGAGGAGAACGGAGAAGAGGAATTGTGGAGTGGCCATCCCCCCGGTGGGTGATTTCTCGCTTTCTGTCTCTCTGATTTTCTGTCTCTCTGTCCTTCTGGCGGGGGCGAAGGGCCCGGGCCCCATAACAAAAAAAAAAAAAACCCACAAAAAAAAAAAAAAAAAAAAAAAGAGCACTCTATCCTGCCTGGGAACAATACTAGAAATGGAGAACAGTCTAGCTTAGGAGGTAAGACTACAGATTCTGGGTTCTTATTCCAGCTCTACCATTCTTTAGTTGTATGATCTTGGGTAAGTTCCTCAGCCTCCCTGCATTTGAAATCCCCAGTCTTTTGATAAGAATAGCTGTTAGAATGTCTCACAAAGAAATTGCAAGGGTTAAATGAAATACTGAGTGTAAAATCATTAGCACAGGGCCTGGCGTACAACAAAAGATAATATTTAGTCAAAAAGGAAAAAAAAAAAAGCCTACAGAGAGTTTCCCTTCTCAGAAAATGTCCTCAGAGAAGAACAGAACAACATTGCAAGAACAAACCCAAGTTCTGGGGAAACATGAGCCGTTATTGTTATTTCCCCAGTATATATATACTGAATGTGGATTAAAGGTGGTCTGTAGTGTGGTGAGTGGGGAAGGAGAAAGAGCACTAAAGCAGGGGATACCTGGACATGAGCCCCACCTGCTATGTCTTTAACCAGCTCTGTAACCAGTTATAAGCAATACCTGGGCTTTGCTTCCTCCATTTCAAAAATGGGGGATTGGGCCATCTGACTGCAGAAGCCACTTCCGAATCGAAAGCTCTGGAATCTTGTAAGGATCAAAAATGGCAGAAGAAGAGACAAAAGACTTATTCAACTGACCCCAGATTCAAAAGGGATGGTTTTGTTTGTTTTGTTTTGTTTTTGTGTTTTAAGGTGAATTTATTCTGAGAGATGACTTTAGGCTGAAATAATAGTCAGACTTGCTAGGACAAGATTTAGTTGGGATCTAAGAATAGTGTTCAAGGATGTGGAGAGACCAGCCATCGTGGCATATTCTGCTAAGATACTGTACTCCACGGCCGAGGCCCTGGTTCAATTCTTAGTCCAATCTAAAAGCCAGGCATGGTGGTATGCATCTATAATCTCTAGCTGAGGTAAGATTATCTGGAGCTTGAGGCTGGCCTGGGCAACCTAAGGGAGACCCTGACTAAAAGAGCCAGGCACGGTGGTGCATACCTGTAGTCCCAGTTGGGAAGCTGAGGCAGGACGGTTGTGAAAGAGAAGTGTCTTGTCTCTGAAAAAATATAAATAAAAGGGAAAAAAATAAATAAAGAATGTAGAGGAACCCATCATCTGGAACTAGGATTAAGTTGGTTCCATAAGATGCATGGTTGGGAGAAAGACTCCACCTCCACTTTAGGGGTGACCATTCTGACAATTAGAGTTGTCATCTCCCAGATGGCTTCAGGGTCCCCTCTCTCACTTCATTTTCCTTAGAAATAGTACCTACTCAGATCCCTACTGCTAATCCTACCCCTAACTCCAACCTGTGTTCCTGTAGCCAGTCTAACATGACAATTCCATCACTCTATAAGCCAGCACTCACTTCACACATGGCCCCACACCCCATGACATTGCATATTGTCTACTCCCCCAGAGAAATGTCAAATCCACCAGTGCAAGGAATGGATTTGCTTTGTTCCTTGCCAGATCCCCAGCCTTTATGACAGAGCCTTGAACATAGAAAATTCTTAATAAGTATTTATAGGCAAGAGAAGAAGCCCTGGTATGGCAGATGGTGGGGAGGTTGAGGTGGCTGAATTCCACACTGCCCACAGCATGGTACAAGTCTTAGATTGGCAGCCTGAGGAACATTCTGGAGTGGGGGCAGGGGGTAGCAGGCAGTTTGATGGTTCAGACACTGAACTCCACACAGCCGACTGCAAGTCCTGAACCTGACAGCTTGAAAATCACTCAGGCATGTGTGCATGCATGCCCAAGATCCCAACAGGAAAGTGGAGGAGAAGGGATTGTAGCGTAGCCACCCCCTCCCTCCCCTCCGAGGGTGATTTCTCACTTTCTGTCTCACAGTCTCTCTCCAGAGAGTGCAAGCACCCTGTCAGGGGGCATTCTGGGCACATGTGTACAAGACCAAAATTCCAAGAGAAGAATGGGAAAAGAGGATTGCAACATGGCTCACCCCACTGGGGAGTGCTTTCTTACTTTTCCTCTCTTTCTGTCTTTCTCCTATGAGTGCACACACAGCCAATAGAAAAAAAAAAAAAAGTCCTATAATATAACATTCTCTTTTGCCCTGAGGCACATAATTCAAAATCAAATAATTAATTCCTTGTTAAAATCCAGAACTCAGCTCGTTGACCAGGAAAGAAACTGAAGGAACAAGTAATGTCTCCCTAATTCTGAAAACTTGCCCCTCCACAGTGCCTCATGTGGAAGACCGCTGTGGGTGCTGCCCTGGGCAAAAGAGATACAGAACAGGCCTCTCTGCTCCAGCAGATCCTGACTTGTAAATTTTCCCTTTATTGTGGAAGCTGTTCTTTGGCCTTGAATGTGCTTTGAAGACCTGGATGTTTAGGAACTGTCCTGAAATTTCCCCTCTTCCGCATCCAGGAGGCTTGGAACTTTCAGGAACTGTCAATTGTCTGGGGAATATAAACAAAAGAACAAAGGCAAGAGCGACTCATTGGAAAGGAAAGAATCTCAGATTAAATTGAATATAAACCCCACTTGGAATTTAAACACCAGAGTGAATGCAAAAGGAACATAAGCACAGGCTTCAGGAGGGGGTCCTGAGAAACCACAGAGATTCCATGCAGGTTCTCTGACCTCATTCACAAGAAGTTTATGAAAGAGGCACATGTTCCCAGAGCTTGCGCTTCTCCTCGAGGAACAGCCCTCCCTGCCAGTTGAACTGCCCTTTGCTGGCAAATCAGAAGGGAGGCTCCAGGCCACCTGGCTTTGATTTATCTAAACACGGTCTCTTTCCTGAGAGTGCTGTGAATCAAGCCTCAGCACGATGTTCGGCATTTTGCTTTACGAGCTGCATGACATGTGGCAAGTGCCTCCCCTCTAACACTCTCCTTCCACGGAGAAAGGTATCTACAGTGCATTTGAGCCCACCTGCCTCTGTTCCTTCAAACATCATTGTGGTAGCTTCCTAGGCTTCACCGTGCTTTTCTGGGCTGTTCTCACCTCCTGCCACCACACCCCCATCACCATTCTTCAGGACTTTGCTGTGGTAGATAAACTGTTTCCAGTTTACTGTGAAATTGCAACCCCAGAATGCAATTCTGGGACAGCTTCGAAACTCAGTCACAGATTCCCCAGGCAAGAAGGAGTCTCACTACTGGCCCGACCAGTGCCTGGACCGCTATCACTGTTCCTGTATGGCACCAGGGATAATAGGCCCGCCCTTCCGCTCTCTCTTTTGACGCCACTGCCTGTTTTGCCAAGTTCCTCTCTATGGCATGTGACAGTGTGACACCCCTCCTCTGCCAAGAAAGGCCTTCAGTCCTTGGCATTGGGTGAGAAGGTGGAACCCTTCAGTACAAGGCTCTGGGGACACCAGTGGATGCTTGTCTGCTAAGTGGTATCAGTTTCCTTATTTACAAAATGGAAATAAGGTTGCTAACTAGTTGTCTCTGAGGATCTTTGGGAGACTTGGACGGGAAAACAGATTTGGGGGAAACCTTTGATTTGCTACTTAGATCCTTGGGTCCAAAATTTTTAGACCTGCTTTGACCTCCTGCCCCTCTGTCATGCTGGTTTTTTATTTTTTTGCTTTTTTTGTTTTTTTCACTTCGCCCATCCTGTTAGCCTCTCCAGCAATAACAGAGCTGCTCGGAATATGGGCTCTGGGGTCAGACTGCCAGGAATTTCTGACCTGCTGTGCTACTTACCAGCTGTGTGATCTTAGCCATGTGAACTCACCTCTCTGATCCTCAGTTTCCTTGTCCGAAAGTGGGGATAAAGCGGAACTTCCTGTGAGATTGTGCATGAAACACGCTTGGCACAGCACCTAAGACTTTTTAGTTCCTGCTGCTGTTAGTGTTCTCTCTCTGAAGCCCACAACCTGTTATCAACGATAAGATCAGTGCAAGATTCAATGTAACCAATGTGACCAGTTGGCATCCTGAAACCAGTAATTCTCATGGTGTGGTCCAAGGGCCTTGAGATCCTTTTAGGAGATCCTTTCAAGATTTCCTAAGTCAAAACTATCTTCAAAACAATACTACTTTGTCTTTTTTTTTTTTTTGAGAGATTTTCACTGTAGGGCGCGTGCGCTCGCCAGACAGAGAGAGACATAGAGACAGAAAGCGAGAAATCACCCCCCAGGGGGGATGGTCACGCTGCAATCCCTTCTCCTCCATTCTCCTCTCGGGATCTTGGGCACGCACGCACACGCACCCGGCGTGAGTTTTAAGCCACCGGGTCCAGGACACGAACCGCGGTCGACTACGTGGGAGTCCAGCGACATAGCCATTCCGCTAACTGCTGGTTCCCACTACTTTGTCTTTTTCACTGTGTTGACACTTATACTGATGGTGCCAAAGTAGTGACAGGTAAAACCACTGGTGCTTTAGTGTGACTCAAAACACGGGTGTCCACCAAAACAAGTCATTCCTGTGTTCTTTCCCACTTCACTCTGCTTGGGGGACAATGTCAGTCCCACTTAAGAACATATTTATTAAGCAAGAATATTGTTACGAAGTTAAATCCCTATCCTATTTTTACTTAAGAGAATGACTGACAGGCAAACAATGGCTATTCAGATGTAGGCATTGGGCAGACATTTTCCTAGAAATGATCTGCCACTTCAAGGACAATCACTATTGATAGATGTTGCCGGCAATCTAATTCAGGCTTTTGAATTTTTGGAAAACAGATCTAACACCATGAACTTGTCAGCTTCCCAATACCTCAAAGTTTCTGAATGAGGCTGATGATAATGTTAATCAACATAATTTTTTGTGCTGTAGAATGAAATGTGTCAATATTTGAAAGATCTACATAGCTCCGTAAATGAATATTTTCCCAGTGTCTAATGCCTAATGTTACAGAATCATGTAGGGATAACAGATCCATTCGAAGTGTAAGTTAGATCAGTGGATCTATGTGCAATAAAGTACAAAAAGTTCATTGATATGGCTCCAGAGTTCACACTGCAGTAAATCTTTCAGAAACTCCTACTTGCCAAGCTTCAGTGTAATATCGAAGAAGAGTATCCACATCTATCTGAAAAAGCCATTAAAATAGTCCCCCCTTTTACCAACTATGCCTTCGAGCGAAGCTTGATTTTATCCACATACTTCATTAAACAGCACATGGCAACACATTAAATGCAGGATCAGAAGAATCAAGCTGTCTTGTATTAAGTCAGAAGTTGAAGAGATATGCTAAAAAAAAAAGTAAAACAATGTCATTTCTCAGTATTTTGGGGGGTTTGTAAAACTGCTAATAATTAATATGTTAACAATATTAATATGTAATAGGTTTATGTTTTGTTATTTTTAAATTAACTGAAACCAATCTTTTTAAATTTTGTGTTTTAATTATTTATGCGGTGTACTGCAGGAGTTCCAAATCTGAGAGGGCTTATGTGTACTGTTTACTTATTCCAGAGAAGTCACCTGGAAGTCCAGCAGAGAGATAAGAGTTATTCAACTTACAGGCCACACAGTGGCAGCCAGTTAGTGAAAAATCTGTGTCCAAGGTAGTAAAATAATTAGTTAAATACAGTTAGATTGAAGTAATCCAGTACAACAATTAGTTAAATACAGTTAGATTGAAGCAATCACATTAATCATTGTGAGGGTCAGATAGAATTTTTGGCTCCTGGTGCCTAGATCTGATGTTTCATTTATAATGATTACAATAAAGACTATTTAGCCACTAACGGAATCAACAAAGTGTGCTCTTTAAGCATGACTGCCTGGGCCTTACAATGTCTATTTGAGAGATGTTCATATTCCTCTAGAACTGGACCAGTGGACTTTGTTCACTATTTAGAGAAAGGACAAAGTCACATTCCTATGGGGTCAGCCTTGGCCAGAAACTGTGCCCAGGAGAAGACAATGTGGAGGGAAATGTCAATATATAATGCACATCCCATAGGTGGTAAATATCAACAGATGTAAGCTACATAAACAAAATCGACTCATTTTTAAGAGGTCAGCTGTGGTGGCACAGCAGTTACACAGTACCCCATGATGCTGACGTCACATGGGAAGGTCCTGAGTTCTTGAACCAAAGTATTCCTGTACATTCTAGTGTGCAGATGCCCATGATCCTGGCTGGCCGAAGCCAGGGGTTGATTATTGTACGAAGATCCTGTTGGGGGTGACTCTTCTTTATTTTCCTCCTGTGCAGAAGAAAAAAATAAACATTTTTTTTAAAAAGTTGGTGGAAAGATCTAAGATTAAAATTTTTTCGAGGGACCAGAAGATGGCATAATGGTTACATTGCTGGACTCCCATGCAGTCAACCACAGTTCGAGTCCTGTACCCAGCAGCTTAAAACTCATGCTGCATGCATGTGCATGTGTGCCCAAAATCCTGAGAAAAGATTGGAGGAGAAGGGATTGTGGCGTGGCCATCTCCCCAGGGGGTGACTTCTCAATTTCTGTCTTTCTTACTCTGTCTCTTGGGTGAGCACATGTGCAATATAGCAAAAATCTCTCTTAAAAAAAAGTTTTTAACTACTGCTATAAATTTTTAAGACAGAGTGAGAATGAAGAGAAGTTTCGCACACCAAGTATAGCAAACAACATTCCTGTTGTGTACTTTGTTCATTAGTCTATACCTTGAACATTCTATAGAGTTCCCTGCCCAACTCAGAGCTCTGCATTTTAATAAGGATACTGGCAAACTGAACCCTACCCCCAAAAAGGGTAATTAAGCTATTGAGAAGTATGAAAATTATGTCCCCAGAGGAACACAGAAATATAGGTAGATTTACCCTAGATTAAAGCAAAATGAAACACAAAATTTATGGAATAATAATAGCTTTTTTAAATCTCTGAGAGTTTGTCAGACAAAATTTTAATCAAAATAATGAAATATGTATTTTATTATAGTGAGATTTCTTTTCCTTCTATTTTTTCTCTCTCATTCTCTAATTTCTCTTCCTTCCCTAAAATGTTGATTCTGGTCTCTTTGTATTTCTTTCTCTTTTCCCTTTTCTTTTTCTTGCTTTCCATCTTTCTCACACTCTCTCCTTTCCTTCTTTTTAGTATTTTTCCCCATTTACTTCCCACAATATATGACAAATATCATATATCTTGTTCATTTACTTAAAGAGTTTCCTTTCTCTCCTTAATAAAGTAAGCATGAGAAGAAAGGGGAGGAGGAAGAAAAAGAATAACAGTAACAATAACAATCTGCTTTTATTCCTTGTCTGGAACCTGATGTATTTAATAAGACAAAGGTATAGATGTTGGTGGTCCCTAGAATAAGAGCAAGAATACCAACCACCAACATGGAGAACAGGAGGGTGAAATTGGGAATTATTTACCCTGAGGTTACCAGAGAAGAAGAAAAGGTCACAAACCAACAAGTGTGAATGATTCACAGATAATTCAAGGGAAACAGAACAGAGAACTCTGGAACATTTTCAAAAGGAGTCTTGTCTTGTAACAAGAAGATTTATCTCCTAGGAAAGAATTTTAAAGAAATAATCTACAATATAGGCAAACAACTTGCACGAAAATGTTTGTCACAATGTTATTTAAGATAATAAATAACCTATATACCCTAAATGTTCAACAATAAATGAATAGTTAAATCATTTCTGGGGCACTTACACAATAGATTATTTTTTTCCTTGTCTTTTTTTCTTAATTTAATTAATTAATTTATTACATTTTCCCACACTTTACATATCAAAATTTTTTTGCTCACATGTCATAGTTCTTTTTTTTTTCATCCAAAATACACTGTGTATTGGCTCAATAAAGCACATCAACATACATGTTATCAGCAAATAATTTTCCAATTCTTATGTCTTGTATACTTTGTTTTTAGTTTTGCCATCCTTGATTCCCTATCCCTCACCCTCTGTCATGTCCCACCCTCCTCCCACATTGTCTCTAGTATCCATGGTTGCTTTCTATGCCTTTTCCCCCCATTTAATTGATTTGCTAATGAACTTAATTAGTGTAAATATATCCAGTAGCTAGCACAGCTGATATATACCTATACATGAATCCAAGTCTGACTTTAGGCATAAACCTGAGTGAGTAGAATGAACATATTATAAAGTAGTACCCAGCTGGGGCTATATAGCTTACTGCAGTCATCAAATATGTTTCGATACGAACAGTTTTACTGTTTTTTTTTTCCTGCAACTTTTTTTTAATTACTTAACATTCATTCCCTGAACATCATCACAACATACTAAATGTGGTTTCCCATCTAGAATAAACTGCATAATGGCTTAATCATGCATGTTATCATCAATAATATTCCATTTCTACTTTCATACATATGTGTGTGTGTGTGTGTATATATATATATATATATATATATA
>NW_006159793.1:289411-289658 GCF_000334495.1 Tupaia belangeri chinensis
TGTTTTTTGGTCTGGCGGCAAAATTAGCATTGGGAAGTCTTGATTTCTGTTCCCCCAAAATGGCCAGTTTGCAGAATCCATGAGGCTGTGTCTTCAAGAAGGCCTCTTCCCTTTGCCTCTCCACAATAGACGATTAAACAGTCAATAAAAACAATGAATAGAGAAAAATAGCATGGGGGGGAGGCAGCAGGTGGCATGGTGGTTAAGGATGCTGGACTCTCACATGGCTGACGGGTTTGGTCCCCGA
>NW_006159793.1:291475-297778 GCF_000334495.1 Tupaia belangeri chinensis
CAGTTCATTGTCTCTCTTCTCTTCCATCTCTGTTAGTTTTGCCATTATGAATGTTCTGAATTCTTTATCAGACATTTCCATGAATTCCCATGAACTGTGTGTGGATGAAGACGAGTTATCCTTTTCCCTTGAAGGAGAGGTATTTTCCTGCTTTCCCATATTTCTTGTGGTCCTGCAGTGATTTCTAGTCATCTGGCTGATGGTCAGTTTCTTCCCAAACTTGGAAGTTCAATCACGTGAGTTTTGTGTGCTGGAGGCCAATTTATCAGTGGGAAGTCTTGATTTCTGCTCCCCCAAAATGGCTAGTTTGCAGAATCCATGAGGCTGTGTCTTCAAGGTCTCTTCCCTTTGCCTCTCCACGCGAGTTTTGTGTGTTGGAGGCCAAATTATCAGTGGGAAGTCTTGATTTCTGTTCCCCCAAAATGGCCAGTTTGCAGAATCCATGAGGCTGTGTCTTCAAGAAGGCCTCTTCCCTTTGCCTCTCCACAATAGACTATTAAACAGTCAATAAAAACAATGAATAGAGAAAAATGGCATGGGGGGGAGGCAGCAGGTGGCATGGTGGTTAAGGATGCTGGACTCTCACATGGCTGACCACAGCTCGAGTCCTGGACCTGGCAGCATACTTTCTCACTTTCTCTCTCTCTCACTGTCTCTCTATCTTGCTCTAACTCTGTCCCTCTCTGATCAAATTAAAAATAAATAAATAAATAAAGTTAAATAAAATAAGTCTTTAAAAATCAAAGAAAAATGGCATATGGAAATATAATGTAATGTTAAACTTTTAAAAATCAAAATACCAAACTATATTTAGTAGCTATTCCATTTTTATTGAGCTGCTACCTAGGCTATAACAGATACTGAATAATCAATGGTAGACATAGTTCCTGTACTTACACAATTGAAATTCACGTAAGAAATAAAGACTATAAACAAATAATTATATAAATAATTGGTTACATGCCATTTAATTTCATCTCAATAAAGAAATATGAATTTATGAAAACCTATAAGGAGCTATAAAATATTAATAGCAAGTTTCTTTGGATAATAAAGCTATATATGATTTATATATTCTCTATACAATTTGTATTTTCCAAATTTCCTAGAATAAGAACATACTACTTCTAAAATCATTTAAAATTTTTGCTAAATCATTGAGAAAAAATTTCTAAGCAATACTCTCTTCCAGTTGATTTCTAGCCCTTAACCTTCTTTCCATCATTAAACACTAATGAAGACTTCAACCTCCATGACCTATCCAAAAGTAAACAGAGGTCTTTATTCTTTCTTCAAAAAGTGCTGGACAGGACAGCTGCTGTGGCACAGACATATTAGGAGGCTTGAGGTTCAGATTCTGGGTTGACCTGAACACACAAGTCATGCCCATTTGTGGGCCCATGATCTTGGCAAGCCAAAAGTCTTGTGGGTAGGGTCACAGGGTAGTGAGAGCCTGTCAGGGGTTTCTCTCTCTTTCTATCTCTCAAGAAATAAACTTGGGGAAAACAAAGTGCCAGAGTATGAGGTGTCAGGTATACCACAAGGTACATGATCAGACTGGCCCTGTTCTTATGAAGCTTAAAGTCCAATGATGAGAACTGATGAATAAACAATGCAATTGGTGCAGGCACTAAGCTAAGCATGTACTTAATGTGCACCATCTCATTTATTATCCACTACAGACCCATGAAATGGGTAATAATAAATGGATCTGTAGTTATTAGGACTCTTTTACAGATAAGGAAACTAAGTCTCACTGAGCTTAAATAACAGCTAGTAAGTAGCAGAGCTAAAATTAGGTCATCTCTGATCTGACTCTGAAGCACCAAGCTCTAAATAAATTACCAGGGAGAAAACAGAGTAATGAAAGGGGCTGTCGAAGGCCCCCCAAGGAGAAAATCTAGCCCAGACCTGAATATGAGAGAAATCTTCCTGGCGGAAGCAATCTCTACCTGAAGCTTGAAGAATGAGCTGTAGTTATTTTAGAAAGACTTTCCAAACAAGGTCTTGAAAATCTATTGTGGGAGTCGAGACAGGAGAATATTTCAGGGTACTGGGGAAAGAAAATAAAAGGAAAAAAATGAAGCCAGAGGGTAACCAAGGACCCTCATGTAGGGCCATGGAAGTCTGGGCATTTCAACTTTATCCTGAAAAGTTACTGGAGTGTTTTAAGAATGAAAGTATCAGGGTTAGTTTTCCATTTATGAAATATAATTCTGGTGACTTGGTGAGAAATAACTTGGATGAATTGAGACCAAGGACCAGGAGGACAATTAGGAAGTTGTAGTAATTAGTAGAAGGATGCTGGCGGTTTAATCTGGGATAGAAGCAACGAGGAGAGAGAAAAGATATCTGGTTCAAGAGATGATTTGGAAGTTAAGTTCACAAATGTAGAAATGAATTGAATATGAGTAGGTGAGGGGGGGGCAGAAACAGGATGCTAGGATGATCCTCAAATAGTGTGCCAGTTGAGTTGCCAGTCATTGAGAGGAGGGAACACAAACAGGGCTGTCATTCTGTGAAAGGAGATAAGTTTACTTTAGGAAAAACTGGGTTTGAAGTCCTTTATGGCAGTTAGGTGGTGATGCCCAGTAGAAAGTAGATACAATAGCCTAAAAGTGAAGGTCCTGAGCTAGAGATCCATACATCTGATGAGTGATCCTTAGGAACAAATGAAATTCCTTTGAGAGAGTTGAGTAGTGAGAAGACAAGAAAGCTTAGGATAAAACCTGAAGAACACCAACATGTAATGGCTGGACAAACAAATAAGACTGCAAAAAATAAAAAAAAGACTGGGGAAGAAGCAACAGCCAGAACAGGAGAAAGGAAAATGGCTACAGAGGAAAAGTATGATGTCATGGAAACCTGCAAAGAGAATAATTTCAGCAGGAGAAAGGAGTAAAGAAATGGTACTCAGGCAAAGAAATGTTAATTGGATTTAGAAATAGAAAAATTGTTGGTCATCTTTGGAAAGTTAACTTCAATAGTAAGGTAGTGACATCAGCCAAACCACAGGGTAGTTAACCAGGAAAACAGTAGGAGAGAAGTAAAGATGGCACATGGAAGCACATAAAAGTATGTTTCTGAAGGCATGGAGAAAGGTGGACTAGAAGCTGGTGGAGAATCCAAGCTAGATAACAACTTTTTCATACTTTGTAGTTATCATGATTTGATTGATAAACTAGGCCAATTTCTCTTCATATGCAGTAGAATTAGCAGATGATACTGAAATTTTAAATTCCCTAATTCTTCTAAGAAGTAAAAGCCAGAAATAAATTATAGAAAACCTTGCAAGACTTGATTTTGATGCCCAGGATATTACAATTGACCTTTTTATTCTAAATAGTAATAATAATTATTATTTTATTGATAATTATAACAATATCAGCTAACATTTTCTGATCACAGACTATGTGCTATATATTGTCCTAAAGTCTACACATATAACTAATTTAGATCACACCAATCCATGAGCTAAATCATGATCCCCATTTTATAGATGCAGAATTGAATTAACTTTTTCACAGGACAGGTAGGTATTGGCATCAGGGTTCTTCAGGGATTTTTCTCCCTGACTTATCCCAAGAACAGAGGAGAAAAAACAAATTGAAAGGGTCTGGGGTAGAAAAGATGAAATAATGTTCAGGTTGCCAGGGCACTTCCATTACAGAAAAGTCCTGTCATAAAAGGAGAACAAACTGGTTTCCCTGCTGGCTTAGAAGCAGACAATGATATTCTCTGAGCCAAATGCTTTAGGCCTTTCTGTCACTAACCACATATATATATTCCTTGAAAATCTAGTTGTCTAAAAGCTAGAGTATGGAGATGCACTGAATATCCCAGAGGGCTACTGAAGACCAAAAACAAAACAGATCTTATAAATGGTCTTCCTAATTGGATTCCATATTTTCACAGCTTTTTCTCATTCACCGAGTGCCTTCATACTCACTATTTTATTCAATCTCTATTACAAGTCTAAAGTAGACAGCTGTTGTGAATCTTGAATCTTTGTACACTCTGTTCCCTTTTCTTGGAACACTCTTAAAACCCCTTTTCTTATCTTATTGCTTAGTCATTTGGCTTATTATTATCTATGTTTTGATTTACTGGGATAAAAAGAAGGAGGATAGTCAGTGTCTCAAATATCTTTATTTGGTTCTGAAATTAATTAGAAGATCATATATGTCTCTCCTTAGGGGGAAGAAACACCAATAGCAGCCTTTCCTTGGCTGCACACACACAAAAAATACTAAAGGATAAATTAGATCTAAGCTATTTAAAAGTTTATGAGCCTCATATTAATAAGATTCAGTCAGGGGTAGATTAACTATGTTGTTATAAAATAGCTATGATAAGAATTAGGCATGACACAATTACAGAAGAAACTAAAGAACTAAAATTCGGGAAGGGTTAGGGGTGAGGGTTAGGGTTAGTTTTTAGGTTAGGTTAACGGTTTAGGTTAGTGTTACAGTTAGGGTTAGGTGTTAGGGTTCGGTTTCGGCGTTAGGGTTAGGGTTAGGCTTATGGTAGGGTTACGGTTAGGGTTAGATTTAGGTTTAGGATTAGGGTCAGGGGTGAGGATTAGGCTTAGGGTTTGGCTTTGAGCTATGGTTTCCATTAGTGTTAAGGTTAGGGGCAGGAGTTAGGATTAGGTTTAGGGGTTAGGGCTAGGGTTGGGGTTCAAGTTCTGGTTCCAGGAGGGTGAGTGTTAGGGTTAAACTTAGGTTTAGGGCAAGGGGTAAGGGTGAGGTTTAAGGTTAGGGTTGGGGATTGGATTATGGTTTAGGTTGGGGTTATAGTCAGGGTTAGGGGTTAGGTTTCGGGTTAGGGGCTAGGGTTAGGGTTACAGTTAGGGTTACAGTATGGTGAGTGTTGTGGTTAGATTTAGGGTCAGGGAGAAGGTTAGGGGTGAGGGATGGGGTTAGTTTTTGGGTTAGGTAGAAGGTTTTGGTTAGCGTTACACTTAGGCTTAATTGTTATGGTTCGGTTTCTGCATTAAGGTTTGGGTTAAGGTTAGGTTTATGGTAGGGTTACGGTTAGGGTTAGATTTAGGTTTAGGATTAGGCTTAGGGTTCAGGTTTGAGCTACAGTTTCGGTTTGTGTTAAGGTTAGGGCCAGGAGTTAGGGTTAGGTTTAGCGGTTAGGGCTAGGGTTAGGTTTCAGGTTCTGGTTCCAGGAGGGTGAGTGTTAGGGTTAAATTTAGGTTTAGGGTGAGGGGAAGGGGTGAGGGTTTGGGATAGGATTAGGGTCCGGGCTAGGCTTCCATTGGGGTGAAGGGTGATGGTTTGGTTTAGGGATCATGGTTAGGGTAGTGCAATAGGGTCAGGGTTACGGTTAGGGTTACAGTAGGGTGAGGATTAGCGTTAGATTGGGGGTTAGGGTTAAGTGTGAGTGTTAAGGTCAGGGTTGGGGTTTGGGTTTGGGTTTGGGTTAGGGATATGATCAGAGTTAGGGGTTAGTTTTAGGGTTGAGGCTAGGGTTAGGGTTATAGTTACAGTTATGGTAGGGTGAGTGTTATGGGTAGATTTAGAGTAAGGGCGAGGGTTAGGTGTGAGGGTTAGGGTTAGTTTTTCTGGGTTAAGTTCTCATTTTTTGTTATCGTTACAATTAGAGTTAGGTGTTAGGGTTCGGTTTCAGCCTTAGGGTTAGGGTTAGGGTTAGGCTTCCTGTAGGGTTATGGTTAGGGTTCGATTTAGGTTTAGGATTAGGGTCAGGGGTGAGGATTTGGCTTAGGGTTCAGGTTTGAGCTACGGTTTCGGTTACTGTTACGGATAGGGCCAGAATTTCGGCTTAGGTTTAGGGGTTAGGGTTGGGGTTCTGGTTCCAGAAAGGTGAGTGTTAGGGTTAAATTAGGGTTTAGGGCGAGGGGTAGGGGTCTTGGTTAGGGATAGGGTTAAGGTCAAGGATAGGAGTCAATTGGGGTGAGGGGTGACGGTGAGATTTAGGAGTCATTGTTAGGGCTGTGCGATAGGGTCAGGGTTAGTGTTAGGGTTATCAAAGGGTGATGGTTAGGGTTAGATTGAGGGTTTGATTTAGGGGTGAGTGTTAGGATCAGGGTGGGGTTTGGGTTATGGTTGGGGTTAGGGATATGATCAGGGATAGGGGTTACTTTTAGGGTTAGGGGCTAGGGTTAGGGTTACGGTAGGGTGAGTGTTATGGTTAGATTTAGGGTCAGGGTGAGGGTTAAGGGTGAGGGTTAGGGTTAGTTTTCTGGTTAGGTTGATGGTTTTGGTTAGCGTTACTGTTAGGGTTTGTTGTTAGGGTTCGATTCCGGCATTAGGGTTCTGGTTAGGGTTAGGCTTA
>NW_006159793.1:298087-331686 GCF_000334495.1 Tupaia belangeri chinensis
TCAGGTCTCAACTTAAATTTCACTTCCTTCTGGAAGCATTTTTTGGTCCCTCCAAAAATTTGAGTTAGATACCTCAATGATGTACATCTATAGCCTAGTACTTATCATACTGTAGGTCCTACTTAATCATCTGTCTTCTTCTCCATCCTAACTAGTGCCTGGCACATGAGACTCAGTAATTGTTACATGATTAACAATGAATAGATGGATGAATTGATGACTGAATAAATCTCTTCATTTCTAGTGTTTCTTCTTTCTAATATCTTCTATATTCTATATTGAAATCCTGTCCCTTTTCAATAACTTGTCATTGCCATTGGGATAAAATGCAGAATCATCTGTGTATTCAAAAGAGCCAATCATTCCTAAAAATCTGTTTTAGTCTATTTTGTTTTTGTCAATAACAACTGAATACCACAAACTGAGTAACATATTGGGTTTTCAGGAAAGTTGTGACACATTTTACACAGAAAAACAGAAAAATACTTCATGACTTTCTCAATGATCTAATATAAAGAAAAGAAGTTAATTTAGTTCACAGTTTTTGAGGTCTGACGACAGCCTCTACTTCCTCTAGAGACTCTTTTGAAACCCAGTCATCACATTGTGAGAACACCCAGATAGCCTCTGCAGAGGGCCTCATGGAAAGGTTTTATGGACAGGAATGAGTTTCTGACTCTCAGCTCCAGCTGGGCTTGCAGACAATAGCCAGAACTAACTCGTCAATCATATGAGTGGTTATCTTGGAAGCGAGTTTTTCATCCCCTAGTCAATTCACTTCAGCTGATGCTACAAGGAACAGAGATGGGCTTTCTCAGCTGGGCCCTGCTTAAAATGTTGATTAGTAATGTAAATAAATAACAGCTATTGTTCTCAAGACAATAAAGTTTAGAGTGGCTCATTACACAGAAATAGATGTCAGAAATATAGGGAAATGAGCCGTTGAAGAATTTTGAATATTAAGAAACTGGCTTTGAGTTATACTTTTTGTCCATCTAATGGGGTAAAAATCACAGTTATTTATGGAGACCCTCTGAGAACTGAAAGAGATAATGAAAGTAAAGCGCTTTGCCCAGTGTTAAGCATTCAAGTATTATGTATACTTGCCTTTATCCCTAGAGTTTAGAAAAAAGAAGGAAGAAAACTATTTTAGGAGTCACAGGATGAGTTAATGGTCATTTGGACAATAGTGATAAAGTGTAATAAAGTGGACAGATTGGAGAACCACTTAGGATGTAGAGTTGATGTGCAATCATAATTGATGGATGTAGAGGTTGAAGGAGAAAAAAAAAAAAAACTCAAGATTAATTCCAGATTTTGGCCTTGAAATTGCATCAAGTCTATTAGTCAGTTGCTGAACATGTTTTCTAGCATCTTTTCACCCTCCAAATAATTTTACCCCAATTTACTTCTGAGAAACCAACCTGTCTTTACTCTTAACCCATTTGGTTTGAACGGAGCTGATCCATTCAACTTCCTCTTTCAGACCAGACCTATAACCTAGACCTAAGCCAATCTCCCAGGTGTTTCCAGGATTGGCATATGACTCAAACAAGCAGTTCAGTTGCAACAAGATTCAGTTTTAGGGCTTTTTATTTGAGTTTGGAGAAGGAGTCATTGTCTTTACTTTGGAACTTGAGATTATAACTATGTAAAACTGAATTATTGCAGCCAACTTACATCTGAATAAAGAGCCAACACAGTGGGTGGAGGAGAAAAACCAGAAAGTCAGTACACTTTTGGAGCTCTGAATTAAGTTATACTCCAGTACATAAGACCTTTTAGTTACATGAGCTGGAAGTCTTTTTCTTTTTCTTTCTTTCATTTTATTTCCACATAAACAAGTTTAGTTTGGCTTTATCGATACTTGCATTTGAAGGAGTCCAAACTGATATATTAGTAATGGTAGAGAAAACAAGTTAAAGCTGTTTGGAGGACCAGCTGATGGCATAATGACTAGACTCCCACATAGTCAACCACGGTTCAAGTTCCAGACCTGGTGGCTTAAAACTCATGCTGGGTATGTGTGCATGTGTGCTCAAAATCCTGAAAGGAGAATAGAGGAGAAAGGACTGTGGTGTGACCATTCCCCCCTGGGGGGGGGCGATTGCTCACTTTCTGTCTCTCTCTGTCTTTTTCTGTCTCACCAGTGAACACATGCACCCTACAGCAAAAATCTCTCTAAAGAAAAATAACTGGTTGGGATACTGGTGACTTTAAAAAAAAATTATTAGTGAAGACATTAGGTTTGAGCATCTATCAGAATAAACTGAAGGGCAACAAAGGAGAAAATGAACATGAAAAGCCTAGGCCAATCAGAAAAGTATTATTTGTCCCCTATTCTATTAGCTATCAAAAAATTAAAAATAAATCATAATGTGCTATCATCACACATGCACCAGAATGACTACAATGAAAAAGAATAGAAAATTTCAAGTATTGACAAGAATGTGGAGCTCTCAGATACAGAAAACAAGAATGTAAATCTACACAATCACTTCGGAAAACTGATTGGCAGTATCAGTTTATTACTCAGTTGAACGTACGCATACCCTGTGATCCTAGACATATAACTAACAGATATGCATACATACAAGCACCATAAGACGGGTACATGAACATTCATAGCAGCTGCAATTTTAGTAGCTTCAAATTGAAAACTACCCAAAACTCTCAATCACATTTTCTGAGGTTTATTTAATTTATTCTATGAGTGAGAGAAGACAGAGAGAGAGAGACAGTACCCTCAATGAGGTCCCAATGTGTCAATCTACTTCTGGCCTTTAACTAGCCCTGGATCACGGGCATGTGTGTGAGAGGCCTCCAGATCTGAACTGGGAACCTTCCCATGTGGAATTGTCTCACAGAGTGACATGTTTTACTGCTGAGTCACTGTCTGGCCTCCTAGTTCTCTTTTAACTATAGAAAAAAAAAATGCGATGTATTTTCTCAATGAAATACTACATGACAACCAAAATTAATAACTACAAAGCTCAATACTAGGGAGGAAGATAAATATATGGTGCTACATTAGGATACTGATTTAGTCTTTGTAGGGTAGTTACTAGAAGGAGCAATGGAGGATTCTGGGTGCTGGTAGATTTCCATTTCTTTTTATTTGAATTATATTATTATTATTATTATTTATTATTATTTAATTTGACCAGAGAGAAAGAGGGAGAGAGAAAAAAAGTGAGAAAGCAAGCCTCCAGGTCCAGGAACTGTGGTTGGCCATGTAGGAGTCCAGGACCTTAACCACCATAGTACTTATTGGCCCCAGCTTTCTATTTCTTGAGTTCCAGTTATACAAATGTGATCACTTTGTAAAATTTCACTTACAATTTGTACATTTTTCTGTACATTTTAAACTTTCCACTGAAAGTTCAAAAACAAAAAGTATAAGATTGAGCCTCTAGCCTAATGGTTAAGAGAGCTGGATCCGATATGGCCAACCATGGTTCAAAGTCTGGCCTCAGCAGCTTGAAAAACACACCAGGCAAGTGGGTATACCAGCCTAAAGTTTCCAAAGGACAGAGAGGTGAAGGAGAAAGGATTGTAGCATGACCCTGCTGGGGTGGTAGGTGCTTTATCTTTCTCCCTCTCTCTCACTTGCTGTCTCTTTCTCTCTCTCACAAGTTCACATGCCTTCTGGCTATTTAAATAATAATGATGATAAATAAAAGTATGGGTATAAAGAGTCATAAAGCAATGAGATGCAATTGGAAAAGAGTCTACAGATCTGAAAGGAGAAGAAATTGATTTATGATTTATGTCTAGCATCTCCAAATCTTGGAATCACTAAAAGGGGAGAGATTAAATTAACCTAGAAATAGGTGGTCTTCACTTATTAGGAGATGACAGTTCTTGGTATTGGGGAGACCAATGTTGAGCCTTCTTAGGGCAAAGCAAGACAAACCTAATGGAGCTACCTGAACCTTCCCTAAAAGGTAGTCCTTTGCCGTACTGTCAGGAACTGTAGGAGCTGCAGGGTGTCCCTTCAGCCTTGGTGATCTGACAGGATTAGAGATTGCCATTGGGAATTGTTTCAGTGAAGATAGGAAAGTCTTGCTAGGGGGGGAAAGATACAAATATTAGATTCTTCAGACCTTGGACTTAAAAGTCCTGCAATCAATAGTCACTGCCTCTCAAGAATGAGCTTCAGGGGCCAGGTTAAGGTAGCTGGATCTTGAATGGCTGACTGCACTATTCCAGTCCAAATCAATGGATCGATAAACACTGGGTGGCATGTGTCCCCTAAATCCTGAGAGAAGAATGGGGGAGAGGGAATTGCAATATCACCATACACCCTAGGGAGTGCTTCCTCACTTTCCTTCTTTCTCTGTCTCTGTCTCTCTCTGACAAGTGCACATGCCCTATATTCAAAATAAAACAAAACAAATGAATGTAGAACTGATAGACTGAAGGAAGCAGAGTGCTATGCATATTCCAAGAAGGGTAATTTCCCAATTCCTCACATCTTCAGCACCACTATGTGTCCTTCAGGGCCAGTTCAAGCTCACTTCCCCTGTTTCCAGGACTCCATTGCCTTCAAACTGTATGCTCTGCAATGCTCTTTCCAGGGCACAGCAGGGAAGGATCTATTCAAACATGCCACTCCTCTCCTATAGCCTTTAGTGGATCCTCCATCTTAGATTTCAGTCCACACTTTGTCTCAAAGCACAAAGTCCCTTGAACTGGAACTTGGTCACCTTGTCCGGTATCATCTCTGACCTCCTTGCCCTGTCACAATCCAGCCCCATCAGCAATAGCAGACATTCTAGACAGCATGGAGAGTGCTGAATGTAGAGACTGTTTTCCATTTGTAGGTAAATTTAGTTCCTCCTATTTCTGGAATTGTAAGATTTGGAGATTCTAGACCACAAAATCAATCATTTTACTCACTTTCAGAATTCCTTCTTTCCAACTTTACACCATCACTTTAGTCCCTTGTCTGTGCCTTTAGCCCAAATATCCTCCCTGCTTTGTCTATCTGTTGAATACTTACCTTTTAAAACCATACACAGGCAGCACTTCTGAGAAGCCTTACCTGAGAACCCCCACTCCATCCTCTTGTTCTGAGTTTGTACTTTCTTTCACTGTTCATGTTACATAGTAGTGTATCAATTCACATGTGGATGTCTTCTCTGTTAAAAGTCCAAATGCTCCATGACTGGGATTGTGTCCTGTCTATTCTTGCAATGACTGTTGTATGTCATATGCTGTCAATAAGGTTTTATAAACAGATCCTTTAAAATGTAATGTACATGTGTTATCATTGAACTGAGACTTTCAAGGATACTTTCATATCATAATCATTTGTGTGTATACTTGATTTAACCAATGATAATGTTAAGCATACCTATAGGTTTACATATGCATTATGAAGGATGTTATTTCATTCGATCCTTGCAACAAGGTATCTAATAGACTTGTCTCTCTCAAGGCCCTGTCCACCCATAGTTCAGAAAAGAAGTCTCCAAAGCAGGAGGAAATATTAGAGCTCCTCTTGATATTTATTTTTATCTCAGCCTCTGAAAATCTATATTTTATATAATTTATAATATACTTAATAGCATGCTAATGCATCTATGCAATTTATAAATAAGTAGACATACTTTGGGCAAGTGTTTAAAATGGTCTCACTGATAGAATGCATGATAAAAAAAGTTTGGAGACACAGTGTTAGGGAACACATAGGGCTCCATATTCCAGCACTTGAGTAATGAGGCCAATGTGGTCTACCATCCCTATTCAGGAAGCTTATTTCATAGTTTGGTGGCATTTCTCTGGTTGGTTATATGCCTGAGCTTAATTCTCATATCACTCCTATTTCTTCTATCCCTGTTTCTCAATCACCAGTGGTCGTAGAAATAGTTAGCATGGCTGAGTACTTGCTTTGTACGAGGTGCTGTGCTAAACATTTCCATGTATTACCTTATGCAACATTCAAGTAATCATGATGTAGGTACTATTATCTCTGTGCTGTTGTTATTGTTGTTTTGAGAAATTTTTGCTATAGAGTGTGTGTGCTCAGTGGACAGAGCGAAACAGAGAGACAGAAAATGAAAATCACCCCCCCGAGGGAATGCTCACATCACAATCCTTTCTCCTCCATTTTCCTCTCAGGATTTTGGGCACGCACACACATGCACTCAGCGTGAGTTTTAAGCCAATGGGTCCAGGACTTGAACTGTAGTCGACCTTGTGGGGGACTCCAACACCTTAACTACCACACCACTTGCTGGCCCCTTATCTCTGTTTTAATAAGGCAGTTAAAATGAAAAAATTTGCCTAAAGTCCCAGAGTTAATAGGGAAGCAAGGATTCAGTCTTATCCCTTGGATGAGCTCCTTGGATAATAAGTAGCATGAAATTAAAGTGAGTAGTTCTAAAGTCAAGCATAGATTTTGTCATTTATTACAAGGACTATACAACAGTATCGTCTCTACTTAGAGACAACTGGCGTGTTGTTTTAACGTCTAGTCTAAACTTTGTAATGGCCCTCCCAGTCAGACACAAATGAAACATAATGCATATGGAGTAATGCATTTCTGAAGGATGTCTCATGCCTTACCATACCAATGAGAAATCACTTTTGAGGCCAATGTGGTCTACCATCCCTATTCAGGAAGCTTATTTCATAGTTTGGTGGCATTTCTCTGGTTGGTTATATGCCTGAGCTTAATTCTCATATCACTCCTATTTCTTCTATCCCTGTTTCTCAATCACCAGTGGTCGTAGAAATAGTTAGCATGGCTGAGTACTTGCTTTGTACGAGGTGCTGTGCTAAACATTTCCATGTATTACCTTATGCAACATTCAAGTAATCATGATGTAGGTACTATTATCTCTGTGCTGTTGTTATTGTTGTTTTGAGAAATTTTTGCTGTAGAGTGTGTGTGCTCAGTGGACAGAGCGAAACAGAGAGACAGAAAATGAAAATCACCCCCCCGAGGGAATGCTCGCATCACAATCCTTTCTCCTCCATTTTCCTCTCAGGATTTTGGGCACGCACACACATGCACTCAGCGTGAGTTTTAAGCCAATGGGTCCAGGACTTGAACTGTAGTCGACCTTGTGGGGGACTCCAACACCTTAACTACCACACCACTTGCTGGCCCCTTATCTCTGTTTTAATAAGGCAGTTAAAATGAAAAACTTTGCCTAAAGTCCCAGAGTTAATAGGGAAGCAAGGATTCAGTCTTATCCCTTGGATGAGCTCCTTGGATAATAAGTAGCATGAAATTAAAGTGAGTAGTTCTAAAGTCAAGCATAGATTTTGTCATTTATTACAAGGACTATACAACAGTATCGTCTCTACTTAGAGACAACTGGCGTGTTGTTTTAACGTCTAGTCTAAACTTTGTAATGGCCCTCCCAGTCAGACACAAATGAAACATAATGCATATGGAGTAATGCATTTCTGAAGGATGTCTCATGCCTTACCATACCAATGAGAAATCACTTTTATAAACACCATAATTTCTTACCATTACTGCCGCTATCACCACCCCCATCATGGCAAGATGCCCAAAGCCATTAGACAGTAAGTACATCAGTGTTTAAAGTAAGTTTCAAATGAAAAGTGCAACAAACCAGTGTGTCTTGTCTTCTGATGGCACGACCTCACCCTACTGTTTACTCGAAGTTGGCAAATGAAAGAAGGCAGGAAAGGGTGACAGATTTTCCAAGGCAAGCAGTGAAATGGCACTGAGTGGCTAATAATGGCTCTAACTACCTGCTTCTGTACAGCCTGGGAACAGGTCCTGAGGCAGTGCTTTCCTTAACCTAGTACACTTTCTATGTGCCCTAAGATTTCCCTATGGATCCTGGTCCCTTGGAAGCACACCATATAAGGCTCGCTCTCCCACCTTAAGATCTCTTTCTTGCATGTCTTTCCCATCTCCCAATGGCCTGTTGGCAAATGCACACCACTCCATCCCACCCAGAAAATTCTTAGAGCAGGGCCAGATGAGGTCAGTGAATCTGGAGTTCCTGTGATGATGAAATGATGATTTTACCAAAGTCACCCTGTGATGGGATTTCAAATGAAAACTCAAGTTGGTATCTGTTTACTGACATCTATGGAGGACCCCACTGGTTCAGAACCTGACTCAGATGCTTTAGGAATGTCAGGTTCACAATATACTTACACTTACAGATCCTAGCTGATACAAAGTCTTTTCTCTTTCTTCTCTTTTCTCTTTAGGGAAGGTGGCCTGGTTTGGGATGGAGAAACTGTTCTCTTAGCATTTGAGTTTGGGATGACTTATTTCTGGTACACAGGGTGAGACAGGCCAGGATATTCCATTTTGCTGCTAGGAATAGAATTAGAAGCATCCAGTCTGCTGCTGAGATTCTTAGCATTTGAGTTTGGGTTGACTTATTTCTGGTACACAGGGTGAGACAGACCAGGATATTCCATTTTGCTGCTAGGAGTAGAATTAGAAGCATCCAGTCTGCTGCTGAGAGGAGGCCCAGGTTGATCCGTGGCAACAAAACCTAAAATGAACATAGATCATCAGAGGAAAAAGCTCTCACCAAAGATGATAAAGTTGATGATCATGATACCAAAAAATACACAGATGGGGTCACCTGGATAAGAAGAGGAGAGACCGAGGGGCCTAACAGGGACCTGGAACATTCTAATACCAAGAGAAAGAATGAAGAAGAAGCCAGTAGAGCACTCTGAGAAGGAATGACCAGAGAAGTGGAATAAAACCAAGAAAGCATAATTTCATAGCGGCCAGGAGGAGGAAATGTTTCCAGATGATGGAAATAATGATCCATGATAAATACCAGTAAGGGGTCAAGTAATACAAAAAAAAAAAGAGAGAGAGAAGGATTTGGATTTAGCCATATGACAACAACATGCTCAGTGGATGAATGGGAAAAAGCCTGATGCAGTGGATGGAAGAATAAATGTGAGATGAAAATGTGAAGAAAGACTATGATGACCCTTTCAAGGTTTTCTATGGAAAGGAAGAAAGAGTAGATGGTGAGCTAGAGGATATAAAATCAAGGAATTTCTCGTTTCTCTATGGTATTGTTTTTATTTGGAGATTCTTGTGCTTGTTTTTTGAATTTCTGGGATTGATCTAATGGAGAAGGAGAAAATGGGGATACAAGAGAGGAATAGAATGATTTAGGGGAACAAAATAGTCCTTCAGAAGACCAGAGTGGGTAGAATCTTGAATGTGAGGACTCAGAATTTTTTTAGTGGGAAAATGACATTATGGGAAAAAAAGAAAAGAAAGTTAAATTATTCAGGGCTCTTCTAAGCATCTCTGGTCCTAGGAATTCCCTTCTAGTCACTGTATTCCCAAAAGAGCAAAAACAAAAACCCTAAATGTTTCTAAACACTCAGCATGGGGCACAATACATCACTGTTAAAAATGAGCTAATAATTGTCTTTTCTTTTAATTAATTTCTTTTAATTTAGTGGAGTTTAATTAAGCAAAATTATTTGAATCAAGGACCCCAGAATGACTTCCCAGGGACTCTGGGTAGTAGCTAACAATTTCCTACCTGCTCCCTCCTCCCTGCCTGCCCCAACACTGGGGACCCACATCTCAGGGACAAGTAAAAGAATTCTTAAACTGATGAAGGGGCAAGGAGTTGGGTAGGGTGATACAACAAAGTTTTAAGGACCTTGGGATCAGAAACCAGCAGTTGGCAACTCCCAGTGGTTAAGCCCCTCTGAACACCTCCTGAGAACCTTGGTAACATTCCAGTTAGAGCAGTTGTCCCTGGTGTTTCAAGATTCAGTGGTCAATATTCTGCTCTGTCTAGGATGGAGTACACCAGAACAACCAGATACCTGGGCAAAATACAAAATTTAAAAAAAAAATTAGAGTTTGCGCTGTGGCAAGCAGTACTGTGTTGCTCAAGAGAAATGGCAACCATGGTTCAAAACCCCAACCTGGCTGGACTGAAATATACCAGGCACTTGTATGAGTGAACAAGGTCTGATGATCTGGGAGACTGGAGGAAGGGAATGGCAGCAATGACGAGAACCTGTGGAGAGGGCTCTGTCAAATTAAATTATTTCAGCCTAAAACAGCCCCTGCTCCCACACTTTGATTCCCATAGATAAGAAGAAATTGTACATGTTAGGCTGTTTTTCTGAGCTAGTTACTAAGTTACAGCCAATCACAGCAGGTAGACTTCAGTCAATCGCAGGCATCCCACCTTTTAAACCATGCTAATACAAACTTCAAGATGCAACCAATAATTTCTCTACTTCAGTCCCTCACTTACGCTTTTTGTATGACATTTTTCTGTTCTGCCAACTTAAATGCCAAGTTGACCATGAGGCTGACTGGAGTTGTCCAAAAGTCCGAGGATAATTGCCCAATTTAAATCATGTTAAGATTTGCTCCATTAAAACTCTATTAAACTGGCTGGGTTATTTTTCTTTTAGCCATTTCTTTTTTTCTCTCCCTCATTCTCACAGGCATGCACACATACTTTACCATGAATAAAGCGGGAAGTGGGGGCAGTCTCTTTGAAGCCAGCAAAGAGCAACTAGAACTTAAAGAAAAAGATCCTAAAGAGGAGATTTCTCCTTTGGGGCATTTTCCATTTTCCCCTTGGGACATTTGCTGACTTTTAAACTGTCAGAGCAAGAGGCTAAAAAGCTGAGCAGAAGGTGTTTGAAGAACTCAGATAAGTTTTAGCAGTCTCACCATGCTAGGGAAACAAAAATTAGAATCCAGAAGCAGCCAAGGCAGACATGGTGCTAAGAAACACCCCAAGCTCTCACTGAGAACCCCTGGGGGCCCTTTCCTTGGCATAAAGATGAGCCTGAGGCAGAGCAAATCTAATAAGGGTTGCAGACTAGCCCTGACTAGCTGAGTCCTATTTGGATTGAATTAATCTAACCACCTGTCAGAAAAGAAAACAAATCTGCCACTTTTTATAAACCAAATATATCTTATATACCAAGAAACAGGACCAAAAGGAAAAATAGACACTAGAAATCAATCCTGAGGTATTCCAGATATTGAAATGAACAGACATAAATTTTCAAAACTTTCAAATTACTGTGAGTCATACCTTCAAGAAAGTAGATGACACATTGGAGAAGTTCACCACAGAATTAGAATTTATAAAATAAATCCATAGTGTATTGTAGAATTGAAAGATCCATCAGTGATCTGTGACTATATTCCCTCAGTATCTATGCTTGGCAGGGGTATCCACTTCAGGTTGGTGGAGAGTAAGCATAAGGGAGATAAAAATTGGTCCAAATTTCAAGGTGTTGTAACCACTGACTTTTCCTCCAAATATTGAATTGGAGCCTCCAAAATTGACTTGAACAATGGTTCTGAGATTAATATCTGAAAGAAAAAAAAAACAAACAGGATTTTAAGGACATGAATCAGAAACCAGCAAAGGAGACAAGGGACGCAAAAGTTTGATTCCACCTATCTAGCTTGACATCAGCTTCCCTTTCGTAAGTTCTTCTAGGTCCTTTGTATTTGACATCCAAATTCACTTTACAACTTTCTCAGTGGACTACCTGGAGTCTTGTTGGAGCTAGATGGCCCACTGGTTTATGAGACAGACCACCTGAACAGCTTCTTCTAAAGAACCTCTATGGCACAGTTGTTATCACGCCAAAATGCAGAACTGGAAACCACATGCCAACCACAGTTTGAGTCCTCAGCCTAATCAGACTGAAAACATAGGGAGGCATATGTGTGTGTGCTCAGGAACCCAGTATACTAGAGGATGGAGAAAGGGTTCATGGTGTGACAGAGCCCTGTGGATGTTCCTCTCTTTCTCTCTCTCTGTTTCTCATGTACATGCACAATCTCTGTCGTGAATAGAAAAAGAAAAAAATAAGCACCACAAATTCACTTTACAACTTTCTCAGTGGACTACCTGGAGTCTTGTTGGAGCTAGATGGCCCACTGGTTTATGAGACAGACCACCTGAACAGCTTCTTCTAAAGAACCTCTATGGCACAGTTGTTATCACGCCAAAATGCAGAACTGGAAACCACATGCCAACCACAGTTTGAGTCCTCAGCCTAATCAGACTGAAAACATAGGGAGGCATATGTGTGTGTGCTCAGGAACCCAGTATACTAGAGGATGGAGAAAGGGTTCATGGTGTGACAGAGCCCTGTGGATGTTCCTCTCTTTCTCTCTCTCTGTTTCTCATGTACATGCACAATCTCTGTCGTGAATAGAAAAAGAAAAAAATAAGCACCACCTACTGACACCTTTTCAGGGTTTTTGTCCTCAAGTATCTTTACCTCTTGTACTGTTCACATGACTGTTTGTAGTCTGGTCCTAGCTATCTCTCCAGCCTGATCTCCCATCCGTACACTCCACATTCCAGGCACACTAAATGTCCTCCAGTTCCTCACAGTACCAAGTTCCTGTCTCCAGAGCCTGTGTATGAAAGCTTTCCATCCAGATGCTCTTACCTATCCACCCACACTTGGTTCACATAGTCCTTATTTAACATTTGGTCCTAGCTTCAGTGTTGTAGTTCAGGCAGAGTTTTTAGTAAATGCCCTGCCCCCCTACATTTTGGTCCATTTTTCTGTTACTGTAAATACATCGGGAAATTTGTAAATAACCAATGTTGATTCAGATGACAATTCTGGAGGTCTAAGGTTGAGGGGTCACATACGGTGGGGGTCTTCTCTCTGGTGAGAACTCTCTGTAGAGTCCAAAGGAGGCACAGGGCGTAATAGTAAGAAGTCAAGAATGTGTGTATCCTGGTCTCTCTTCTTGTTAAGCCACCAGTATTTGATCACAGGAACCTACCCAGATGATCTTATTCAGTCCGAATACCCCCCCCCCTCCACCAAGGGCTCCACCCTAATACCATAGTTGTATTATGTTTCTACCCTATTAATACTGTCACAATAGCAACCAAATTTTAACATTTAAATTTGGAGAGACTGGACTGGCCCTATGGCCTAGTAATTAAGAAAGCTGGATCCCATATAGTAAACTATGATTTGAATCCGTCCCTAAAAGTTTGAAAAACACAATGGACATATCTGCAAGGTCCTGATGGGAGGAGAAAGGGAGGAAAAGGAACTGCAGAATGACTATGCCTCTCATGTGAGTGCTCTTTCTCACTCTCTCTCTCTCATTATTTCTCTCTGTATTCTCTCTGAGCACATGTGCCTTCTGGCAATTAGAAGAAAAATTGGGGCAGGACACATTTATACCATAGCACCCTTCCCCCATCTAGATTAAATGTCTCTCCTATGTTCACCCTATAGTTCCCCATCATGGATTGTATACCTGTGTGTGCTCTATGCACATTTGTACTGTTTATTGTAGGCATAGAGCCTGCAGAGTGCCTGGTGTATGCTAGGGACTTAACAAATATGAGTGAATGAATGGTGAAGCACATAACACAGAACCTATCACATAGCAGGTTTATCCTTTTTTTTTTTTTTTTTAAAAAATTGGCATAAAGATGAGCCTGAGGCAGAGCAAATCTAATAAGGGTTGCAGACTAGCCCTGACTAGCTGAGTCCTATTTGGATTGAATTAATCTAACCACCTGTCAGAAAAGAAAACAAATCTGCCACTTTTTATAAACCGAATATATCTTACATACCAAGAAACAGGACCAAAAGGAAAAACAGACACTAGAAATCAATCCTGAGGTATTCCAGATATTGAAATGAACAGACATAAATTTTCAAAACTTTCAAATTACTGTGAGTCATACCTTCAAGAAAGTAGATGACACATTGGAGAAGTTCACCACAGAATTAGAATTTATAAAATAAATCCATAGTGTATTGTAGAATTGAAAGATCCATCAGTGATCTGTGACTATATTCCCTCAGTATCTATGCTTGGCAGGGGTATCCACTTCAGGTTGGTGGAGAGTAAGCATAAGGGAGATAAAAATTGGTCCAAATTTCAAGGTGTTGTAACCACTGACTTTTCCTCCAAATATTGAATTGGAGCCTCCAAAATTGACTTGAACAATGGTTCTGAGATTAATATCTGAAAGAAAAAAAAAACAAACAGGATTTTAAGGACATGAATCAGAAACCAGCAAAGGAGACAAGGGACGCAAAAGTTTGATTCCACCTATCTAGCTTGACATCAGCTTCCCTTTCGTAAGTTCTTCTAGGTCCTTCGTATTTAACATCCAAATTCACTTTACAACTTTCTCAGTGGACTACCTGGAGTCTTGTTGGAGCTAGATGGCCCACTGGTTTATGAGACAGACCACCTGAACAGCTTCTTCTAAAGAACCTCTATGGCACAGTTGTTATCACGCCAAAATGCAGAACTGGAAACCACATGCCAACCACAGTTTGAGTCCTCAGCTTAATCAGACTGAAAACATAGGGAGGCATATGCGTGTGTGCTCAGGAATCCAGTATACTAGAGGATGGAGATAAGGTTCATGGTGTGACAGAGCCCTGTGGATGTTCCTCTCTTTCTCTCTCTCTGTTTCTCATGTACATGCACAAGCTCTATCGTGAATAGAAAAAGAAAAAAATAAGCACCACCTACTGACACCTTTTCAGGGTTTTTGTCCTCAAGTATCTTTACCTCTTGTACTGTTCACATGGCTGTTTGTAGTCTGGTCCTAGCTATCTCTCCAGCCTGATCTCCCATCCGTACACTCCACATTCCAGGCACACTAAATGTCCTCCAGTTCCTCACAGTACCAAGTTCCTGTCTCCAGAGCCTGTGTATGAAAGCTTTCCATCCAGATGCTCTTACCTATCCACCCACACTTGGTTCACATAGTCCTTATTTAACATTTGGTCCTAGCTTCAGTGTTGTAGTTCAGGCAGAGTTTTTAGTAAATGCCCTGCCCCCCTACATTTTGGTCCATTTTTCTGTTACTGTAAATACATCGGGAAATTTGTAAATAACCAATGTTGATTCAGATGACAATTCTGGAGGTCTAAGGTTGAGGGGTCACATACGGTGGGGGTCTTCTCTCTGGTGAGAACTCTCTGTAGAGTCCAAAGGAGGCACAGGGCGTAATAGTAAGAAGTCAAGAATGTGTGTATCCTGGTCTCTCTTCTTGTTAAGCCACCAGTATTTGATCACAGGAACCTACCCAGATGACCTTATTCAGTCCGAATACCCGCCCCTCCACCAAGGGCTCCACCCTAATACCATAGTTGTATTATGTTTCTACCCTATTAATACTGTCACAATAGCAACCAAATTTTAACATTTAAATTTGGAGAGACTGGACTGGCCCTATGGCCTAGTAATTAAGAAAGCTGGATCCCATATAGTAAACTATGATTTGAATCCGTCCCTAAAAGTTTGAAAAACACAATGGACATATCTGCAAGATCCTGATGGGAGGAGAAAGGGAGGAAAAGGAACTGCAGAATGACTATGCCTCTCATGTGAGTGCTCTTTCTCACTCTCTCTCTCTCATTATTTCTCTCTGTATTCTCTCTGAGCACATGTGCCTTCTGGCAATTAGAAGAAAAATTGGGGCAGGACACATTTATACCATAGCACCCTTCCCCCATCTAGATTAAATGTCTCTCCTATGTTCACCCTATAGTTCCCCATCATGGATTGTATACCTGTGTGTGCTCTATGCACATTTGTACTGTTTATTGTAGGCATAGAGCCTGCAGAGTGCCTGGTGTATGCTAGGGACTTAACAAATATGAGTGAATGAATGGTGAAGCACATAACACAGAACCTATCACATAGCAGGTTTATCCTTTTTTTTTTTTTTTTCAGCAGAGAATTAAGAGTCCAGAGGACTTTATGGCACCCAGTTCTGTTATTGACTTTAGAATTAGTGATTAGATTGGTGATAGCAAAGTTGCTCCCCTTTCTTGGTCTCTGTCTGTAAAGGAAGAGCATCAGGCTAGTTCTCTAAAAGCCCTCCCAGCTTCCTTCCTGTCTTTCTGGACTAGGAAGGACTAGTTTCAGCTAGACCCCTTGCAACAAAGCTCAGAAAGACCCAGAGCTTTGTGCCACGATGCTGTGTTGGCAGCACTGACAGATGTAGTTGCCAGCTACCAGCTTCTCACTGTGAGTCCACTGTATGCCCAGCGAAGAAACTTGTTGGTAACTTGCAGGAACATTCTGAGGAAATGCAAACTTCACTCTTCAGCAACAGGGAGCCTGTGTAAACCAACTTGGGATGTTGCCTGGGGACATATGCCTGAAGCCAAGTCCCAGATAAATAAGGCTTCAGTTCTCTGAGTCTATGAAGCCCAGTTCTTTCCAAGGACAGGTCTTAAATGCATAGCCACTGGCTCTGAGCACAATTTCCTAACCTCTTCTGGGATTCCATTTCATCTTTGTTTGGGCCCATAGTGGCCAAAACAAGTTTAGAATGAGCTAGCTGCCTGATTTCAAGCCTGAAGCTTTAAATAGACTCCATAGTGCAGTAGGTAGAAGTGCATCACTCTGGGAGGGACACATAAGGCCCAAGTTCTACACCTGCCTCTGCCAATAACTAGCTTATAAGTCAACCCCAAGGACGGCCTGACCCCTAAGCCTCAGTTTCCACACCTATAAAATGGGAGCGTTCTCAATTAGCTTTCTAGCCATTCTTAGATTTTCTGATAACTTTTAAGATGACCTCTGGGCACCAAAAGGAATAATGAAATGTTAATGCTTCCAATCCCATCTTGGGTTACAGGTGTTTGACAGTGCCCTTTTCTCATTGTCCAAGTTGAGCCTTCACACAGATCTGTAGGATCAATTAAGGGGCACACAGAATAAACCACTTAATTTCTGTCTCTCAAGAAGATCTAAAACATTTGGCTCACAAGCTTTCAAGACAGATTCAGAGATCATAAAACTACATTTATTAAGTACAATGTACTAAAAAATCCTTGACTGAGGTGGATTTGTGAAATTAAAAGGCAACAGCTTAAAGATCAGGAAGCCAGACACTGGTCACTGCTCAGTCCTAGCCTCAATCAGGTAGCCTTAGGCATGCAACTCCTCAATCTGACCTCAGTTTTGCTATCTATACAGTGATATCTCTCAGTTCTCCTTGACTCTAGTATTCCAGAATTATCTTAAATAGAAAAAGTCTTCCCAAAGTCATGTGAGATTTTCCCTGGTAGATTTGGATGGGATTTTTAGGTTTTTGTTTTCTTTTGTTGTTTGTTTTTACTGCTACTGCCAATGGCAGTCAATACAACAAGCAAATAGTAAGCCAGGAAACCATTCTCATCTGTCAGATCAGTTGCTCACATTTTATTAAGGGCTCAAGTGCTCACTTTTATTAGAAGGTCAGGAAGCCAATGCTGAGAAAGGCTCACAGTGTGGTCTGTGCCTCTGTTGCTTTGCCCGAGGTCAAGTTCCACATTCTTCTCGTGTTTCCTGACCCATGGCCAGCTCTGTCTTTCAAATCAGAGATGGACAGTCTGATCTAGATAGCATACTCCAAAATACTTGGCAGGAAAGTCATCATTGATTGCTTTACTTCCTAAAACCTATTATTGGAAAATAAGACCAAGAGGCATGTGGTTTTCTGTGAGATAGAGCGTGCTGGATTCTGATGTTATAGGCCTTCCATATAGATTCTCCACCCTCCTGTGATTGCCACAGTGGAAGACACAGTAGAAGGGAGAAAATAGCACTGAATTATTTCACAGCAAAGGCAACACATGAGCTCATACTCCTTCTCCAACAATTTAGCCAAAAGTGAATACATTACCAAACGACTAAAAATCGGAGAAAAGCCTCAAGGGCAAGAGAATCAAGTAATACATCTCCAGCAAGGAAACATCATAACTTGTCTCCAAGTAGGGAAAAATTAGAGAATATTACTGAAATGCCAGGAAAAGAATTTAGAATATTTATGGTAACAAAACTCTGTGAGATGCTAAAGAAAAGAGACGTTGAGCTCCTAGAGATGAGGAAGTCCTTTCATAATATGAAAAAAGAATTGGACACCATAAAAAGAATCAAACAGAACTGTTAGATATGGAGGCTGTAATATAAGAAATCCAAGCCTCCCTGAAAGTATTAAAAGCAGACTATCTTTCAGGAATTGTTTTTCAGATTTTCAATAATTTTTTCTTTAAATTAAAGAAAGAAAGTATTAAAAGCAAGTTAGATCATGCAGAAGATCAACTCTCAGAAGCAGAATACAAACCTCTGACCTAGAAAAAATTATCAAAAATACTGAGAAAATAACCAAAAAAAATGAGATTAATATATGAGAAATACTAGATATCATGAAACACACAAACATCCAAATAATTGGTATCACAGAAGATGAAGAAACTAAGAAGGGCATTAATAATCTATTCCATGAAATCCTAGAAGAAAACTTTTCAAGTCTAGAGAAGCACTCTAACATTCTGATCCAAGAAATACAAAGAACCCAAAATAGAATCAATCCAAGAAGATCCTCTCCATGACACATCATAGTCAGATTGGCCAAAACACAGACAAAGACAAGATACTAAGATTGGCAAGAGAGAAACATCAAGTCACTTACAAAGCCCATCCCATCGGGCTAACAACTGACCTCTCATCCAATACAATGTAAGGAAGGAAAGAATGGGGAAATATATTCAAAGTGTTAAATGAAAAACAATTTCAACCAAGAATACTATACCTGGTAAGATTTTCCTTCATATGGGAAAAAAAGATAAATATGTTCTTGGATAAACAAAGCCTAAAAGAATTTATCAACTACACCAGCTCTTCAAGAAATTCTAAAAGGAGTACTATACCAAGAAAACTAAATACAGACAGCAATAAGAGAACAAAAAACAACCATAAAGGTCCTCCACAAGTGAGACTGAGTTATTCCATCTGCCCCATGCACCCTAAAGAGCAGGGTTCAGTGTCAAGTTTACTCACAAGTAAGTTTTAAAAAGAGGAGAGACTTATTGAAGAAAAAATAGGGAAGAAAGAAAGAAGTAGAAGAGAAATAAAGGAATAACTAGAGGGACAGCGCAAGAGAGTATGTGCCCTGGAATACTTAGGACACCTACAATGAGTCTCTGAGTAAAGAGAATAAAGGGTTTGATGTCCAAAAAGTTTGAACAAGGCTGAATACTGTATCTCTCCTCTTGGAAGTTTTTAGTCTACAATAGCATATAAAACTCTTTGTAAAGTTCTGCAATTAAAACAAAAAAATAATACCATTTAAGTTTAAGCTAATCCTTATCAAAATTTTTGATCACAGAACCCAGTTTTCTTGCAATGCTCATTAAAATTCCTAGAACATATAGTTAAATTGACCTAAAGGAATCCAGTATGCTGGGGTTAAGGGGCATAAAAAAGGTACATATTTATATTTTTAAGGAGATTACAAAACAATAGAATAAGACTTGCCTAGATGCTGAATTTTATAAAATTTAAGAACAGCTGAAGGTAATAGGAGAGGATCCAGATAGGTGATACAGACAGAGCATATTGGGCTTTCATTGTTTTTTGTTTGTTTGTTTGTTTGTTTGTTTTCCACAGGTTTCTGGAGCACCTACCATGTTTAGACACCAGGCTAGGCCATGGAATACTCTAGTGAGCAAGGCAGACCAATCTCTGCACTTCCATAGTTCAACTTCTCCTGAAGACAAAAAGAGACAATACATAAATAAATAAATAAATGTGTACATAAGAAGACATAGAAAAATAAATTGTGAAGAGTACACTGAAGAGAATGATTATAGTTCTCTGATAAAATAAGACATCTGCTTGCTCTGGCTTTTCCAAAGAAGTGACATTTAAGGTTCATCTTGAAAGATGAGAAGTCAGGCATGATGCAAATGAGGAAAGATGTATCAAAATACACTTCCTGGAGTAAGTTGGGGCTATGGACTGGTCTCAGAGCATGACTACGTTTATGGAGGTAGAAAAGAGGATTTCTTAATGATTAATTAAAGGTATTTATTAAGTAATCATTTCTTAACTAAACAGCATTGAATTAATCCTCTAACATGAGATATTGAGCTAAGAATGCAGCAGTGAGAAAGTTGAAAAGGATATGGCTTTTCTGGGGCATTTTAGTAGGAAGACACAGCTACAGGTTGAGAACTCCATGTGAAATTCAATTCAACACTGTCTGGAATCAAAGAATGAGATAACTTCAGATAGAATGAATGCTATGAAGAAAATAAAGCAAGGCAATATGATAGAAAGTGAGTTGGAGAGCACATGGAAGAGGCACTGTTATAAAATTGATCTGAGAAGGCTTCTCTGAGCATTTGTTAGTTGAACTAAGTTTTTATGGCAAAGAGGAGAGGAATATATGAAAAGCTATCTGGAGACAACACATCCCAAAGGGTCATCAAGAACTCTGAAGTGGAGAGTGAGCCTATGTTCTAATTACCCAAGGAAGGTTTCTGAGTGAAGACAGCAACATGAAAAATGACAGGAAGAAATGAGAGCCCAAGTTGTTTTAAGGTATCTTGTGGCTAAAATAGAACATCTCAAGTACAGAAGCAGAGAGTAGAAGTTTGGACAAGTAGCTTTGTCCATGTTGTAGAGGAACATGAATGTCAGTGTAAAGAGTTAAGACAGGTTCTCAACCTGTTTCCCAGTGCCACATAGAAGACATTGATTCAAAATATAACACATTCCTATTGACAGACCCACACTTTTATTATTACCCACTAAAGTGCTATAGGGGATAAGAAGATATAATACTTTGGTACTATCTATTAATAATCCTTTATTAATGGCTAACATGGCAAAAATGGTTTCTTATTTCCCAGTATCCACTCTTCCATTCTTCCTCAGTAATATGGCTGCCAAATTTTAGGTGAGAATATTACTACATTTCCCAGGATTATTTGTAGCCAAGCTGAGCCATGTGACTAAGTTTTGGCCAATGGAATATAAAGTATTAGGTTGTTGGAAAAGTCATGATGTATTTTTCTGTTTTTCTATGCAAAAATGCATCATGACTTTTCCAACAACCCAATAGTAAAGTCAAGTTTTGGGATGTTCCTGAAGGGAGGAGTGTGTCCTTTTTCCTTTCCCCTTTCTCCTGCTATCTAGACAGATCTTGCTGGGTGGTAAGGACAAGGGCCATACCTGGAAATTATAGAAAACTAGAAGAAGTTTGAGTCCCAGATGACTTTAGAGTCCATGCCAGTCATAAACTATCTCCATGGAGAGTTTTACATTCCAAGAAATAAACTGCTACTTGTTTAATTCACTCTTCTTATGGGTCTTTGTTATATTCAGCTAAAGATGAATACTAGTACAGCCCTTACTACAAATCATAGCAGCAGATTAGATAAGCCTAGTGGAATATAAATGAATGAGAATATGCATATTATAAAGATATCCTTTAACCCATTCTCCATACTCATTAATTTTTAAGACAAATCTTTCAAACACCAGTACTTTAAAAAAGTTTTTTTTTTTCAATCACAGACTACCTCAACATAATTCTCAATAGATCATAATATCATCTGTGTCATGACACTAAGGTAGAAAACAATTGAAAATTGTAAAATGCAATTTGATGAGCCTCTGGAGCAGTGAACAATGGTCATTCTCTAGAGCAGATGAAACTGGGGTCTGATTAGAAATCATATGATTTCAATCAAAAGTGATATGGGTTGTGGATTACTGTTGTTTTTTATTTTTGTAAAGTTAAACATAATCTTCACCATATGACCCAGGAATTCCACTACTAGGTACTTGCCCAGGGGAAATGAAAACATTTGTCTAAACAAAGATTTATACATGAATGTTGAGAGAACTTTATTCAAGTTGCCAAAAACTGGAAAGAGCCCAGCTCTCTATCAACAGGGGAATGAATAAACAAATTGTGGTACATGCAATGGAATGCTGCTTGCAATTTAAAGGATCAAACAACTGGTGCATATGACATTGTGCACAAATCTCCACAACATGGTGAGTAAAGGCAGCCAGACCTCACAGAGTGCATTCTAGATGATCTCACTTATAGATTATTCTAGAACAGGGGTCTCCAAACTTCTGGCCATGGACTGGTACCAGTCCTTAGTATTACAACATAATAATAAATTATTATACAATAAATATAATGTTCTTCAATCGTCCCCAAACCATCATACCCACTTCCCACCTCACCTCCCTACCCCCATCCAAGGAAAAATTATCTTCTGTGATTGCCAAAAGATTGGAGACCACTGTTCTGGAAGAAGCCAAACAATTTATGATAACGGAAAGAAGATCAGGGGTCAGTCCATGGCCTGGTGGTTAAGGAAGCCAGATGCAACATGGCCAACCATGAGATTCAAGTCCCAGACCTAGCAGTTTGAGAAACACATTGGGCACATGTGCATGTGTGCTCAAAATCATGAAAGGAGAGTGAAATGGAAAAGAAGGGATTGTTATGCAATCATTCCCCATGGGAGATTTTTTCTCCCTGTCCCTTTCTCTCTGTCTCTCTGGTGATAATTGAACCCTCTACCAGGCTGCAGGTGGAGGTGGGCCCAAGGGGACATTCTGGGGGAATGATCTTGTTCTATATTTTAAGTAAAGTGATGCTATAACATTTATATATTATACCTTGGTGAAAACTCATCAAACTATACAGTGAAAGTAAGTGTGCTTCATTGCATGTAGTTTATTTTTCTATAAAATTGATTTTTAAAGTTTTTTAGATAAATTACTGAGCTAAATGGGGGGAAAAGTGCATGAGAGAAAGAAAGTAAATAATGATTAAATATGAATCCCAATTTAATGTCAAAGGGCAGATTTTCTGAATTATAGAAATACACACATACACACACACACACACACACACACACACACATATATATAAGAGATATTTTTTGCTATCGGGCACATGCACTTGCCGGAGAGACAGAAAGAGGGAAAGTGATATATCACCCCCCCCATGGGGGTGGCCATGCCACAATCCCTTCTCCTCCGTTCTCCTCACAGGATCATGAACATGCATGCATACAAGCCCGATTTGAGTTTTAAGCCACTGGATTCGGGACTCGGTCCATATTTGACTACATGGGAGTTCAGTGATATAACCATTGCACGATCTGCTGGTCCCTGTACATATATTTTTAAAGCAAGCTACTTTTCACTGAATATTCCGGGTAGCTGTCTCCAGAAAGGGAAGCAGTCAGGAATGATTTCCAAAAAGCAGCTCCAGAAGCTGCCAGTGGCTCACAGGGAACCAATGCGGCTTTGCATGGAAGGGTCAAATCTGACTGGAAGAGATACCCTAACACAGTGATTCTCGACTGATCTGTGAAGGACCAGGTGCTCATTGTTGCTGCCACTGTTTATTTACTTTGTAAAATAAGGGAAAAAAAGTCACACCCTTTAGAGGTCACAGAAATGTCAAACTGCTATGAAACTTCAACGTATTCTCAACATATATGTTGATGTCACCACAGACCATGGGTAAAGCATACAGATCAGTACTGACATGCAGAGCACAGTTTCAGCAGCACTGCCCTAGGGGTTCCCAGGACTCCTGGGAGTGCACTTTGGAAGAAACTGAAGTCCTATGTAAGCAGACAGAGGCAGAAACCAAAGACAACCCGGTCATAAATAGGAACGTGGATCTGTTTGTACACAGTGGATGATGAGGATGAAGGAAATGTGCTCACAGATTTCAGAACAGGTGCATGAGGTCAACAAAACACTATGTTGGAAAAATTCATTTGGCAGCACACAGAGGATGGTAAGGAATGGAGACATACCGGAATCCCCGAAGAATGATGATGAGGTTGTTACAATCAACCAGGTGGGAGGTAGATGACTGGGATTTGAACCACAGTAATAGCTGTAGATTTGCTAAAGAGGAAACAGAAGACAAAGGACCAGGAAAGGAAAGATCCACAATGACTGATGACTGAGTGGTAAGGGGCTGGCGGGAGACAGGGCCAGAGCTAGGCCTGACACAAGAGGAGGTAAGCATTCTGAGGAAATAGGAAATGGGCCCTTGGGTGTGCCAGCACTCCCTTGGCTTGGAAGCCTCCTGCCTGCCTTGGCTTGCTGCCAGTGATCCCTGACCCACTGTCTCCCTCGGTGCTGCCCACAGTGGGTGACAAAAGGAGACAGAGGGAATACCTTTACGCATGCCATTTCCGGTGCTCATTGTGCTGGCTACCTCCCACTCCTGAAACTCCTCTTACCTTCCAGGCCCAGCCCAGATGTCACCCCACCTTCTCTTTTATGCTGCCATGGCACTCGGTTGTGTTGCAGTACACACGTCACCTCTCAGGGCAGCTGCGTGTATGCCAGTCTGCCCGTCACACTGCAGGATCACCGTAGGGGTTGGATCCAACTGCTCTTTCACCAACCTTTAGCACAGTGCCTGACGCAAGTCACTGTGTTCAGGAAGAAACATAAACAAACGAGGAGAGAGCACAGCGAAGGAAGGACAAAGGCAGGGAGGTCGTGAGAAATGGGCCCACAGGTGTAAAGGGAATGGGAGCCAGAGGTCATACAAGGTTTGCTTTCCCCTGCCCCAGGGACCCACATATGTGAACCATTATTTGAAATTTTGAACTTCCTCAACATAGAGCACTTTTGGGCTCCTCTCTGAATGAAAAGAAAAACAACTAGCAACCATTTAGAGTAGAAATCATTTAGTCAGCATTGCCCAAACCATAAGAGAGCCAGCCCCATGATCTAGTGGTTAAGGGAGCTGAGTCTCACATGGCTATGGTTCAAATCCCAGCCCCAGAGGCTTGAATATCACTCTGAATGTATGTGTGTGCCTGCCTCAAAATTCAACAGGATGGGGAACCAGCAGTTAGCGTAATGGCTATGTCGCTGGACTCCCATGTAGTCAACCGCAGTTCGCGTCCCGGACTCGGTGGCTTCAAAAACTCATGCCGGGCGCGTGTGTGTGCGTGCCCAAGATCCCGAGAGGAGAATGGAGGAGAAGGGATTGCGGCGTGACCATCCCCTCTGGGGGGTGATTTCTCACTTTCTGTCTCTATGTCTCTCTCTGTCTGTCTGGCGAGCGCACGCGCCCTATAGCAAAAACCTCTCCCAAAAAAAAAAAAAAAATTCAACAGGATGGAGAAATGGAGATGGCTTTCAATGTGAGCAAGCCTCACCAAGGATTGCTTTCTGCCTCTCTTTCTCCCTCTGTCTCTGTCTCTCTCTTATTCTGGAAAGTACACATGCCTTCTGGCAATTTAAAAATTTTAAAAATAAAACATAAAGTCATAAGAACTGGACAGAGGCTAGAAGTCCAGTGCATTGGGGACCTTATTCGGTCTGTGGAAAAGAAGTGAATAAGAAGCTGGGGATTCTTCTAAGAATACTGGGGCCGAAGTTATTGATATGACTATAGAAAGAGGTGAAATTATCACAGACCTGGAGATGAAAGCTCAGTTTCGATATGGGGTTGCCAACTCCCAAGGGTGGAGAGAGGTCAGCCAGAACAGCCTGGAAGATATAGCCTGTTCTAGGGTTTGTGCCCTTACCGTAGAGGATGTTAAATGTTGTTAGTATCACATCTGCCTACAACCTGTTAGCAGCAGTTATCACAGTGATTTCCTATCCAGAGAAAAGACTTCTATAGTACAGAAAGGAAAGGGATTGAGACCCCAGAGAGAAGTTACTAGAACAATCAGGAAGTGGAATTTTCTATGGGAAGCAAGGATTCCTGAAAATAAGATTTTCAATATTAAAACTGGAAAAGTCTTGGACAAATTGGGATGATCGATCAGTCCCATTGGAAGGGCCCTTAGAGATCATTGCTCAACTCCCTCTTTCATAAAATATAGTCCCAGAGAGGCCAAGCGACAGGGCCAAATTCATGCGGAAGCCAGTAGCAAGGCTGCAAATGGAGCCCAGGTCTCCAGCTTGCCCTGAAGGGCCCTTTGCCTTGATGGAGTTTTCTTTCAGGATCCTTTGGACACTTCTTCCATGACTACAGCTACTTTTTCAGTATCACCATGAGCAGAGCATTTTCCAGCAGCTAAGTATTAAGTAGGAAAGTTGTCAGCATCTCCACACTCATGTTCCTGTTGTTGGGAGAGCGGTCAAAGCGAGGAGTCTTAGTGTGGACTGCGGTCCTTGCTTTCTGCCTGAGGTAGGCAGTGCCTCTGGGCTCTTAGACTTGCTCTGTTTGCCTTTGAATTCTGTTGAAGTAAAGAATTTCTCTCATGCCACTCCTGAACCAGTGAGTCCACTTCCTTCTCTGCCCCCTGGACCCCAAACAGAGCTCCAGAAAGAATAAAATTTTCTTCCTGTGCCACCGTTAGCACAACTGGGCAAGAGGGGAAGAGTTCAAATACTCGAAAGACTCAGAAACCAACCCTACAGAGCTCCTCCTTCCACCGACAGACGGCACCCCCGACTTCATCTCCTCTCATTCCTTAGAGGACTGAGTTATTAAGTCAGCAAGTGATTCCCTACCCAACACTCTTGAAACTGGTCTGAGAGTGTGAGGCCCTGGGGTGAGGTAGTCCATAGGCATGTGGAAATGCATGCTTCCCAGTGGAGGATAAGATCAGAGTGATGGACGGGTAGCTACAACTCCCTCTAGACTTTAAAAACAAGCACACAGAAAATGAGCAACTTCTCCTGCCTCTGTTTACAAATGCTCTCTCTTCTCATGCCTGAATCTGTTCAGGAATGTCACATTCCAGCCTTTCTGGGACAACTGCATGTCACAGTGGCAGCCGTTGTAAGGCTTCACATCCCAGAATGTGACATCTCTGAATAAGGCAGGCAGGAGTGCCGGCTGTTAGGAGGTAAATCCACCTTAGGCTGCTTCTTCATGGGATCCCAGGGCTCAAACCATTACAGGGTGTATTTTGAGAGTCTTTTAAAGTCACATGCAATTTACTGTCCAGTCTGGTGAATGACAAAAACAGAGAAGTAGAACAATCATGATTCTACTTCCATCACTTTCTGAGTCAGAGAGTCTTTGCATAGCCACACGCTCATTTGATTCTTAGGATGAATGTTCCTGTGGGGAAAGCAAGACTGATGGAGTTCAGAGAGAGGAAATGCCTGAAGTCATGTGCCTGAGGAAAGGCAGGCAGAAGCAGGGCCACTGGAGTTGTCCACGCCACGCTTTCTCCTCCACACTGTCTGCTCCGCCTCTCCTTCAGAAGTGAACCTGCTGGCGAACCCAAATGTGAACTGACACACAGGGGCTTTCTGAAAGGCTGAGGCTGAAGCACTGCCCAGGGCATCACTACACAGATTTGGGGGTTGATCAGGCCAGATTTGAGTTTTAGTCCTGCCATCAGTCCTGACATCAAATAGAAATAAGGTCTAACTGGGGACCAGCAGTTAGCGTAATGGCTATGTTACTGGACTCCCACGAAGTCAACTGCGGTTCATGTCTCAGACCCGGTGGCTTGGACTCATGCCGGGCGCGTGTGCGTGCCTGCCCAAGATCCCGAGAGTTGAATGGAGGAGAAGGGATTGTGGTGTGGCCATCCCCACTGGGGGATGATTTCTCGCTTTCTGTCTCTTTATCTCTCTCTGTCTTTCTGGCAAGCACACGCACCCTATAGCAAAAAACCTCTCCAAAAACAAAAACAAACAAACAAAAAAGAAATAAGGTCTAACAGAACAGCAGAGCACAGTGAATGAGAACCCTAGCTTTGGAGTCAGCAGGCTTGGTTTCTAGCTCCAGGCGTGCCACTTGCTAACTATTAACTACATGACCTTGGATAAGTCACCTCACCTCGCTGAGTTTCAGTTTCCTCATCTGTGAACTGGAGATAAAATGAATACCTGCTTCACTGGGCTGAGAGGATTAAGTGCAATAATATATGCAAAATAGCTTAAGGCAGTAACTGGCACAAAACAGGCACTTGATAAACATTTGCTGAACGCTCAACTGAAATGGTTGGCGAGGTTAGGATGTTAAAGAAGAGCTGCCTAACTCGAGTCGGGGCTCTTACCATTTATGAAATGCCCGTTCCCAAGCACGCTAAGCAGCCTCTACCAGACAACTGGGGTGAGAAGCATTCCTGAAATAGCTAGGTGATTCTCTTCGAAGCCCACTCTAATCCTCCAGCATCCTTGCCACTTACCTCTTTCTTGGATACATGCCAAAGGCCTTCAGAGAAAAATGGGGCAGAACTGGCCCTATTCTACAATCAGGGTGAGAGATGGCTGTCTTCAGAGCTCAGAGTGTCGAGCAGGAAGAGGACACAGAGAAGTGCTGCCTTATGAGAACACCGAGTCCCAGAGAGATGCAACTTTCTCAAGGCTGCACAGCCAGGTAGTAGCAAAGCCAGAACAGGAACTCCAGTCTCCTGACTGCCAGCCCCAGGCTCCCTGCCCCGCCTCCCCCATTACATGGGCTTTCCAAATCATCTGGGTACAGAATTAGTTCAGCACTAAGCTTTCAAAATCCCGCAGACCCTCCCACAGTTCTTCCTGAGGACAAAGTCACTCAGGGAGAAAAATGTATTAAGAAGTCTTTCGAAATATCAAAGGAGGGTGTTCCCTCAGCCAAGAGCTCTTAAGAGCACCAGGGATAAAATACTGATGTGATCAGTGGGTCATCTGGGCTCCACTTCTTGTGCAATTTTCATGTTCAGTGGTGGAAGTGTCCAGCTTGCGAACCCGATGCGCCCCGCTAAGTGCATTCCAAATGTCTCTACAGCGGCAGGCCTCCATCAGCACTTACCAGAGTTCTGGAGAAACAGGTTGCTCTGATCCCCAATTAAGTTTATGGGGAGGTGCCCCACCCACCCCGCTGGTGAATTTTGAGCAACAGCTCTGTTTTCACTGTCCTTCAAATTAGATCACTGGCCTAGTGGACAACGGACTTTGGAACCCCAGAATGTCAGAGCCTGGGCAGAGGCTCAAGCATGGGTTGATGAAATTCCTTACATCTCAGCAGAGGGAACTGAGACCCAGGCAGGGGAAAGGGCTTGTCCAAAGCCACGCTGGGAGCTCAAGGTGAGAGTTTTGGTCCTTTGGCCTGCAATCTCCTTTGACCCTAGAGCAGTAGCACAACAGCTTAGGTAACAGAGCATCTGACAAAGAGGTCAGAACTCCAGGGCAGCAAGGACAGAGAAGCCCCCTGGCGACAGACCTGCTGGGAGTGCTTGGCACCCTGGAGGCCCTGTCCCTGACTGCAGGAATCCTAGTGCATGCAGCCAGGTGCTTACATAACTTGAAATCACGCCTACTTTAGGTACACACTCGCCAAAAAGAGACGTGAGCCTTTCTCCCTTTTGCCCCTCCCAGCGTCTGAAGCTGGACTTCCTACACAGGAGATGTCGGCTAGAGAAGGAATATCTTCATTTGAATAAAAGTCAAGTAAGTTAGACAGAAGGAAAGACAACCCCAAGGTTCAAAACTGAGTGGCATTATTAGGAAATGTCTTCCTTTTGAAGTAATTTAATTTTGAGGTAATTTCATCAAGATGCTAAGCATGGTTCTTTAAAAACATATAGCTGCAGAACTGAATCTGTAGATAAAGTCTGAGAAGTTTGCTTACACTGAATCATTTGCTTTTGTTGGGATCTGTGTTAAGGGTAGGGGAATTTTCTTGTTTGTTATTTTTATTTCAGTAGCCAGGGGTGGGGTTCTACGCTAATATAGGTCTAGGAAAGACTTAGTTAGGCATAAACAAAAACCATAACGCACACACCCCCAAAATATTAATACTTGCATGTGGGTAGAACTATGCACAAAATAACAAACACATGCTATTTCCTCAAGTCACCTTTGGGAGCGGCTGATAGAGGAAAGCTATATGTCTCAAAGAATAGAGACAGCACAGGCTACTACTCTCTGAATCAGACACTAGAAATTGCCTAACCATACGTCTAAAAATTTCATCACAGCACAAAACTGAGTCTAACCCCAGTGACGTACACTGCTAAAACACTGCGTTCAATGAACTGAGACAACATGGGTGGCCTGGGTTCGATTCCTGGTTTAACCTAAAAACCAGGCACTGGGGTCAAGACTGTTATTTTAGTGACAGAAGAGGGCAAGACAGGTGGATTATGAGTTTGAGGCTGGCCTGGCTTACATAGCATGACTTTGTCCAAAAAAGACAAGATGTATTGGTGTGTACCTGTAGTCTCAGATGGGAGGCTCAGACAGAAAAACTGACATGGAGAGGCACTGTCTTAAAAATGAAAAGGTACAAAACCTTCTGACTTTGGTGAGAAAACATTTTAAAACAAATTCTTGAAGTTTGAAAAGGAAAACGAGAGGTACGTTTTTCAGAGACACAGTTAATATTCCAGATTGCCGAGAGCAGAAGTATGTCGCCTTCCTCTTGGCTCTACCCTAACTGATCTTTATTCTTCCTAGTGCAGGAACTCTCTGGCAAGTGAAGGACCCGTCAGGTACTGCCGGGAAAGTCTGGTATGCAGAAGCCACTGAATATGTGTTTGTTTTACAAAGGAGGATGAGAAATAACTTTTTGTGGACATTTTAATTAAAAAAACTACCCAAAACTTTAAGGAAAATGAATGTCTGATCTAACTGGCTTTGAATACAGTCTGAAAGTGGTTACTACTGATCCTAATGATAATAAAGTAACATTTATGCCTTCGTTATGCCAGGCACTGTGCTAAATGCTTCATTTTGGCTACCTCAGCTAATCCTCAGGATAATTCTATGAGCAGGTAATTGTCATTAGCACCATATTACTGGTGAGGGGATTAGGGATTAAGGAACTTGAATAACTTGCCTAATACATGGCAGAACTGGGATCAGAACATAGGCCATCCAATGTCAGAGCCTGTGTTTCTTAAACCATTATATTCTGCTGCCTGCCAGCCTAGAGAACTCTTCTGATTTAGTTAATTAGGACCCTGGGAGAAGAAGATATTTTATTTTCATAAAGCAGAGGGGAATAAACTTTGCATTCAGCATGGATTATTGAGGAATGAAGTCTGGCTCTTACTTAATCTGGCCCAAGAAGTGCTGGTATTCTTCATTTAACAAGCCAGTTGATTCATTCATTCAAATCTGGATCAGCACCCAGGATATGGCAGATTATGTACTAAATATGGGAAATTCAGAAGAAAAAATAAATAAAGGGCCTTCTACCAAGGAGTTTCCAATCTAGTGGAAGGAAACAGACTTATTAGTAAGTTACCACTACTTAAAAAAATAATTTGAAAAATGAAAGAGACCAGGCTGTGCTGTAGCAATAAAATGTGATGCTGTGAGAGGCAATCTCACCTAGAAAGATTACTAGTTCAAGTCAGGAGACCTCCTTGAGAATACCACGCATGCTCTTTTCCAAGATCTGGGGCTGGCTGAAGGCTGGGAGTGGACCATGAGGTCAAAACTCAGCTAGGGGTAGGACTAGCAGATGGTATAATGGCTATGTCGCTGGACTCCCATGTAGTCAACTGCGGTTCGAGTCCCGGACCCAGTGGCTTAAACTCATGCCACGTGTGTGTGCATATGGCATGGCCATCCCCCCAGGGGTGATTTCTCACTTTCTCTCTGTCTTTCTGGCAAGCACATGTGCCCTATAGCAAAAACCTCTCAAAAAAAAAATAAATAAATAAAATAATAAATAAACCTTAGCTTGGGGTTCTCTCCCTCCCTCTCTTTTTCTCAAAAAATAAATGAACACATTTTTTTTTTAAAGTTATCATTATTCAACTTGGTAGGTGTAGTAGAAGGCTCCTGTGTAAGGTCTTATGTGTATCAAAGCTAAAGAGGCAATGTAACATGGTGGTTATTTAAGGTCATGGGTTACTTAAGGTCATGGGCTATGCAGACAGGTCTGAGACTGAATCCTGTCTCCTTTATTTAACTAACTGGGAGACCTGAACAAGTTTCTTATCTTTCCAGACTTCAGCATTTATTGTTGTTAACATGCCAAGAACAATACATTGTATATTCTACCCCACTGTCACAGGATGAAATGAAGGAATGTCTACTGTACCACATGGTCCAGCACTGGGAAGTGTTACAAAAATGGAAAAATGGAAGCCACTGGGGAAATCAGAGGTGGTTCCAGATAAGACTAGGGCAAGAAGGTGAGTAGGAAATAGTTATTAGTTATTTTTTAGGAGGAGAGACTTTGGACAGAGATAAATGTGTACGGGCATCAATGTGCTCAGAGAGGAGAGTGGTTTGCTATAGGCATAGAAGAAAACCAAGACAGAGTCTGGAGAGGTAAGAAGTGTCAGTAAAGAGTGGTTAGCAGTGTCCAGTGCTCAGTACAGGTATTTAAAGACACATAGACAAGGAATTTATTGAATACATGAACAAATATATAAACAAGTAAGTAGAAACAAAATTATCAAAAGGAGATTGGCTAAATAAATTATGATACAATCATAGTGGAATGCTATTTGGAATTTTTTTCTTAGGTTTTTGCCATAGGGCCCATGTACTTTCCAGAGAGCAACAAAGAGAGACAAAGAGAGGGAAAGTGAGAATCATCAGGGTTGGTTATGCTGCAGTCCCTTCTCCTCCAGTCTCCTCTTGGGACTTTGGGCACACACACACACATGTGCCCAGCATTATTTTCAAACTGCTGGACATGGGGCTTGAACCACAGTTAGTCATGTGGGAGTCTAGCACCTTAGCCACTACACCACCTGCTAGCCCTGCTATTTGGACATTTTTTAGTGTGTTTGTCTATATACACTTACATGAAAAGTCATCTGCAGCATAGTGCTAGATGAAAATGCCAGTTGCGAAGAGCAAATTAAAACAATTTTAAATTTGTAAATTTATAAGCAGCAATATAAAATGAATTATTACCAAACTCTCTACGGTGTTTGCCTCTTCTTTTTTTTTTTTTTTCTTTTTTTAGGAGAGAGAGATTTTTGCTATAGGGCAAGTGCTTTCACCGGAGAGACAGAAAGCAAGAAATTACTCCTCAGGGAGAACGGCATGCTGCAATCCCTTCTCCTCCTTTCTCCTCTTGGTATTTTGGGTACTCATGCACATGCACCTGGAGTGAGTTTTGAGTCGCCCGGAAGTAATCATTCCACCATCTGCTGATCCCTATAGTGCTTACCTCGGAAGAATAGAATTAAGGATGGGTGTTAGTAATATTTCACTTTATTCTATATTCTTCTTTAATTTTTTCTTTTAATTGCCCACAGGCATGTGTGTTCACCAGAGAGAGAGAGAGAGAGAGAGAGAGAGAGACCGCTTAGCAGGGTGAGGTTATGCTGCAATCCTTTCCCCTCCATTTCTTTATCCTGTCAGGATTTGGGGACACACCCACCCAGCATGTTTTTTAAGCCATCAGAGCCAGGATTTGAACCATGGTCAGCCGTGTGTGCTCTGGCTCCCTTAATCACTGCACTATGGGACCAACCTTCTGAATACTTTTTCAAAGTTTGAATTCTTCATGATAAAAAAGAATTTTTTCATGTTATTTTAATAATAAAAATTTTTATTGAATTTTAATGACTGGAAGAGTCTGTGAGAAGTCCTTGGTTACTTATCAAAAAGCAGGACCAGAGGCACATGGTAGTACAGAGGAGAGAGGTGGGAGGAAGCACGTGGCCTATAAGGAGGAGAGGAGCCAGAGAAGAGAAAAAAGTGGGGTGCTGCAGAAGCCCTTGAAAGGAGGTCAAGGGAGGGACAAAGGAAGGATAAAATCAATCCAGTGGAGGGGACACTTTTAGTAAGGAAGAAAAAGAGAAATAAATAAAAGAGAGAAGGGCCACCCCCGGGACCCGCGCCGAGCGAGGCGGCGGCGGGAGGCGGGGCCCCCACCCCGGGCGCTGCCCCGCGT
>NW_006159793.1:332603-346895 GCF_000334495.1 Tupaia belangeri chinensis
AGATGGGACATAGCAGAGGGTGGGGGATGGGGAATCAGGGATGGCAAGACAAAGGGCAAGGTATGCAGGACGTAAGAATTGGAAAATTATTTGCTGAGAACATGTATGTGGATGTGCTTGATTGAGCCAATGCACAGTGTATTTTGGATGGAAAATTCATTTGTATGTTGTGATGGTGTAAAGTGAATTAATAAAAAAAAAATAAAATAAGAGAAGGAAGGGAAGGAACAAAGAAGGAAGGGAGAACGAAAAGGAGGGAGGGAGGGGAGGAGGGAGGGGAAGGTTGACAATCCTGAGAGTGCTGAGAAAATGGTAGGTGGCCTCAGACTTAGTAAAATGGGCAGGAGATGGTTTCCGGAGATTTGGGACTGTGGAGTGGGCTTGTCCTGAACTTACGTTGGAGGCTGGAGATGAGAAGATCCGAATTCTGATTATACAATAGACTGTATCTGTGGGTTCTATAACCATGAATTTGGCCCACCCAGATGGAAAATGTTCCATTGTTGGTGACTAGTGCTGTGTAGACAGGCCTGTGATGGCTGTACCTGCACTGAACATATACAGACTTTTGTTTCTTGTCATTAGTCCCTGAACAATACAGTATGACAATGATTTTCATAGCATTTACCTTATATTAGGTATTATAAGTAATCTAGAGATGATTTAAGGCATATGAGAGGATGCTGTGTAGATTAGATGCAAATACTATGACCTTTTATGTAAGTGACTTGAGCATCTGTGGATTGGGCATCCAAGAGGGTCCAAAACCCTGTGGATACCAAGGGACAGTGGTACTTGGAAAGGGTCATTAGCCCCCAGCTGGCCCTTCTAGCTGGCTGCACTGGGAAGCCCTCCCATTCCTGGACTCCATGTTCCGGGTTTCCAGGCTTCCTTGTGCCAACCACCCTTGGCTCTCTCCAGGCACAGTTCTTTGTTTTCTATAGCATCCCTGGGGAAGTGAAGGTGAGGAAGGGCAAGAGGGTGGGTGGCCTGTGGTTGCAGCTACTAACAATGCTGCTTCCGGGTATTTTGTCCCTGGTGGAATAGGATTTTTTTTTTCAAGAGTGAAGAATGGGTGAGGTTGGATAGAGTATACTAGAAGTGCCTAGAGCCTGCCTTTCCTCATACCCTGGGTCAGCTGGAGATTTTCAGACCACGTGGTCTGGTTGTTCTGTCTGAAACTATCAATTCATTGGCGTTGATGGTTTCATTACTGATGAAACCATCCTCAGCAATGGCACTTGGGATGCAGAAGGAGAAAAGAAGGAAGAGGCATGGGAGAGGAGAATAGCAGTTGGGAGAGGTGAGCCTCCAAGTCTCAGAAGGAGGTCAAGAGGGAGAAGTAATCAATAGAATGTGTACCCTGGAGCCACCAGAGAAGGTTTCAAATACTAGGTGAAGAACTGTCTTTTTTTTTAAACAATGAGAAAAGGTAGGAGCCTAAGGTTTTCACTTCTAGGAACCCATCTTCAACTTCTCACACTTGGAGGCTGACTCAGAATGACTGGCAGGCACACAGTTCCTAATCCACTTTACCCCAAACTTCTCAGGTAGACTTGTATGCAGGAGCACCCATCCCTACTCAGGGGAGTGAGGCAAAATAGCCCTGCTGGGCTGGACTAAGATTGATGTCTCTACCAGATGAAATTCAGTTAGTAACAGATCAGCTGACAGTCACTTAGCACCCCATGACGGCAAGGCTGGACCTTCTCTACAGCTGTTTTGAGAATCAGATGGCTCTAGGCCAATTGCATCGAGGAAAAAAGACCCTGAAGATTTTGCATCTAAGAATACCAGCACTGGAAGGAATCTTAAATATTGTCCAGACAGAATTCATCACATCCTCTTCTGATTCCATGGTACTTTTTGCAGATAGCATGCTATACACACACACACACACACACACACACACACACACACACACACACACATACACAGAGGCGCCAGAGAGAGACAAAGAAGAAAAACACGGTTTATCCTAGGGTTTTTTTTAGAGAGAGCACGCTACACACACACACACACACACACACACACACACACACACACACACATACACAGAGAGGCCAGACAGTGGCACAGAGGTAAAACACAGTATCTCTTCAAGGCAGACCCACATTAGAATGCTACCCATTCATGTCAAGACCTCTAAAACTACACTGGGCATGCGTGTGCCTGTGATCCAAATGACTGGAGCTAAGGATAGATCACTGTCTCTCTTTCTTACTCATGAAATAAATCAATAAACTTAAAAGATATAGTATATCCACTGTCGTATTGCCAAAGCAGACTTCTAACACAAAATAGGTTTAGCTAAAGTTGATATTTATTGCATTCTATTTTACCCCCTCAGTTTACCAATGAGAAAAATAAATAAAAAAATCCCAAAACAGAAAGGACATTTCAAGTTACTAACCTGTTTGGACTAATGATAGGATGGCCTAAGGTTTTGCTCGGCCTGCAGTCGGCATGTAAAAACATAAAGGCTTTCCACAGTATGCAGTAGAACAGAGCGAAATCAGTGCCAACACACACTGTGTCCTGTGCAGGGCCAGCCTGGAAGCTACATTTTGAAAACAGTAAAGGAGAATCAAAGAGTATCTGACTAAAAGGCAAAGTCCCCCAAGAAATGCTCTCTACCCAAGGTAGAGTCAATGAGTTAGTGTTTTCCCTTGTGCATTAAGAAGTGCCTCCATCCCTCCATAAGGGGGCTGAAAGACCCTTTGAGCCCTCTCAGAGTATCCAGAAACACTTTAAGTAAGGCTAGGTGCTTAGGGAATGGCTGGGTTGCATATCAGGCAGTAGGAGAGGTGAAGCTTTGGATTAACCCTTTGTATAATGGTCTGCATTTTCCACGGAGGAAAAAAAGAGAAGGTGAAATCCCAGCACACTATTTACTAGTATTTCCTTAGAACACGAGTCCTCATATATAGTTCCTAGAAAAAAAAACCATGAGCCTGTAGAAAGATGAATGAATGCTGCATTCTAGACGCCCCCCCCCACAACCCGGCACTCACTGATACATTAACATGCTAAAGGCACTAAGAAATCCTGCAGCGAGGAAGCAGATTAACTTTTCTTCAACCCAGTACTGCACACAATTATGTCACCGGGGAACGTTTTGTTCCATGTCACATGCAGGACAATGGTTCTCAGACCTTTTTGTTCACAGTACACTTCTAAGTGTATAATTTGGGGCAGCACTCTTGAAATCAGTAGTAAATATAGTGCTTGCAGGGCTGCTATTTAACAAGGTTTCTAAACAGGACAGTCAGAACTGCATGGTCTACTCAATGTCCTTCAGTCCTAGTTGAAGGTGAACTTGATGTTGGCTCTGCCCTAGTTGTACTTTCTTATAACCTCTCCAAACCAAGTGCCACATATTCCAGAAAAACCTTCTCTTCCTTAGAATGCTTTGGCCTCCCACCACACCACTCTGCAGCCTGTTGATGTCACTTTGCACTCTGCACGACATTGTACCATCCACTAAGCTCACAGTTCTCCCCAGACAGGCAACATAGCAACACAGTGAGCTGCAGCTGAAACAAAAATAAATTTTACACACATTGAAAAGAGTTTGGCAGCACATCTGTAAATGATTTAAACCACACGAGTTGAGGACTGGCCCTTGAACTGATATTCCAAGAAGTAAACTAGGAGGACTGTTGAGAAGAGGCATTCATACAGGGTTATCTCAGGTCTGGCTCTTGCTTCTCAATAGACATGGAGAACTAGGTGAAGGATAGGTGTCTGACTGCCAGACCCCTGAAAAACCCTCTGAAACACAGAGACAGAAAGTAGTTTATAAGTCTCATTTTCTTGTTTTCAATTATTTATACAACAAATTTCATGGAAAAGGGAAAAGTATGTACATATTTAATTACATAACTACCTGCTTTTTAAAAGCTACTTTGTTGAGGTATATTCAACATCAAAAAGCTGTATTGTACATTTTTAATATATACAAACTGATGAGTTTGGAGATAAACATTCACCAGTGAAACCATCACCACAATCTACACCATAAACCCATCCATCAAACCCAAAAGTTTCCTCTTGCCCTATTATTTATGTGTGTGTACAAGAGAGAACCAAGAATCTAAGCTCTATCCTCTTAGCAAATATTGAGTATAAAACACAATGCAGTTACTTATAGGTACTATGCTGTACAGTCAATAGGATTTATTCATCATATATAACCAAAATATTATACCCTTTGACTAATGCCTCCCCATTTCCCCTACCCTCCAGTTCCTAGTAACCAACATTCCACTCTCTGCTTTGATGCCTTTGACTATTTCAGATATATCACATAAGTAGTATCATACAGTGTTTGTCTTCCTGCACCTGGCTTTTAAAAAAATTATTTAATTTTATTATCATTATTATTATTATTATTATTATTATTATTTTAATTTGTTATAGGGCACATGCACACATCAGAGAGACAGAGGAAAAGTGAGAAAGCAAGCTACCAGGACATAAACCACGGTCAGCCATGTGAGAGTCCAATGCCTTAACCACCATACCACCTGCCGGCCCCAAGTCTGGCTTTTTTTACTATATAGAATAACATCCTCCAGGCTTATCTGTGATGCTGTAAATGGCAAGATTCCTTTCTTTTTTGTAAGTCTGAATACTATTCTATTATATACCACATTTTCTTCACCCATTCATCAATCAATGGACATTTAGGTTGTTTCCATGCATGGCTATTGTGAATAATGCTTCAGCAAACATTGGAGTACAGATAGTTTATTTAATCCCTTTGGATACATATCCAGTAGTGGGATTCCTGGATAATATGGTAATTCTATTTTTAATTTCTTGAGGAACTTCCATACTGTTTTCTTTCCTGTTGTGCCAATTACATTCTCACCAACAGTATAAAACATTTGCTTTCCTCTACACCTTTGCCAGTATTTATTTTTTTTAATAACATCCATCCTAACAGGTGAGAGGTGATACATCTCTGTAGTTTTTATTTATATTTCCTTGGAGATTAGTGATACTGAAGACTTTTTCATATACCTGATGGCTTTTTGTATGTCTCCTTTGGACAAATGTCTATTTAGTTCCTTTGTCCACTTTTTAATCACTTTTTTTGATGTTTTGCTATTGAGTTGTAGGTGTTCCTTGTTTTTTTCTTATTATAACCCATTAATAGATATAAGGTTTAGTAATACTTTTTCTCATTCTGTAGATTGCCTTCTCATTTTGTCGATTGCTTCCTTTGCTGTGCAAAAATTTTTACTCTTACTTGTCTATTTTTGTTCTTGTTGCCTGTATTCTTGGTGTCATATGTATGAAATCATTGACAAGGAATTGATTTTTTTAAGCAACCTACCAGAAAAGTAAGATCATCCTTAATTAGTGCACTTCAAGGAAATCACTATGTGTAAAAAGGCATTAGACAAGTGGACCCCTGGGTTCTCTTTCTGGTTCTGCCACTACATGAGCCCGGGGACTCAATTTCCTTAGCAGAAAAAATAAAAAAGGATTGGATATATAGTAACTGCAAAAAAACTTTCAATTTTGATATTATCTTAATTTCTGAAGAATGCAAGAAATAGTTCTAAAATTAATACATTAAAAAAATAAGGGCCAGCTCTATGGCAAGTGGTAATGCACTGCTCTAAAGAAGCTGGATTCCACATGGCAACTGTGATTTGAATCTCTGGCCTAGTCAGCTTGAAACATACTCAGCATGTGCACAGCTGCTCAGGACCTAGCAGGCTGGAGACTGGAGGAAAGGTATCACACCATGAGTAGACTCTATGGAGAGTTCTTCTCTCTCTCTCCATTCCCCTTCTCTCCTTCTCTCTCTGGTGCACATGCTCCATCATGAATAAACGGGGGAAATTTTTTTAAGTAGTAAAGAGTGAACAAAATAGTTATCTAATAATTATTCATTTAACATTAACAGTTTGTTTGTTTGTTTGTTTTTATGGAGAGATTTTTGCTACAGGGCACATGCACTCACCAGAAAGACAGAGAGAGAGGGACCAGCAGTTAGCGTAATGGCTATGTCGCTGGACTCCCACGTAGTTGACTGCGGTTCACGTCCCGGACCCAGTGGCTTAAAACTCACGCCAGGCGTGTGTGCATGCGTGCCCAGGATCCCCAGAGGAGAATGGAGGAGAAGGGTTTGCGGTGTGGCCATCCCCCCTGGGGGGGTGAGTTCTCACTTTCTGTCTCTCTGTCTCTCTCTGTCTGGCGAGCGCATGCACCCTATAGCAAAAACCTCTCCAAAAAAAAAAAAAAAGACAGAGAGAGACAGAGAGACAGAAAGCGAGAAATCACACACCCCCCCCAAGGGGATAGCCACGCCGTAATCCCCCCCTCTTGGGATCTGGGGCATGCACACACACGCACCCAGCATGAATTTAAGCCACCGGGTCTGGGACTCAAACCACGGTCAACTACATGGGAGTTCAACGACATAGCCATTACGCTAACTGCTGGTCTCAATATTAACATTTATTGATGATATAACAATGTGCCAGGCATTGTTGTAAGCACTTTTCTATTCAGTCATACAGCATCCTTGTGAGTTACATGTTATTATAACCTTGTTTAAATAACTGACATTTACAGAGGTTGAGTGGTCTGGCCAGGACAACTTTGATAGCAAGTGGAGCTGGGACTTGAACCCAGTAGACTGACTCTATAACTACTATGCTGTGATGCTATTATTTTTCCAAATACTGAGCATAAAAGTTTTACAATAAATGCTATTATATGTATCTTTTTATAATATTAGATGTGTGTAAAATTCAAAATCTAGAAAAGAAAACACAAATACCTAAAGAGGAAATCTTTCAAAAAGAGCTGGTAAAACAATAAAACTAAATTGTCCAACCAGAACACAGACTGGAACTTATTTTGTGCATGCCCCAGCAGCCTGCTGGGACCTGGGGTTAGGAAGTCAGCACAGTAAGGTTATGGAGCTAGGTACAGGCAGGAGTGAGGTAAACTGCAGGGTTATCCCCAGAGGGAGGAAGCTGGCAGGTATCCAAGGGAAGAAGGTATGAGCCAGACAATGGAAACTTAGAATCCTTGGCCTCTGAGCTATCAGGAAGCCTAGAGGTCATCCCATCAAACCTCCCACCCAAAGCAGGCATTCCCTTTATAACACTCTTTTGGGAGTTCCTCTACCCTTTGCCTGATATTCACACAGTTTGCTCTTTTAATCATATAGCCTGTTCTCCTGCTGGACACTTGATGATATTAGAACACTTTGCTCCTTTTAATGAGACAAAATATGCCTTATAGTAATTTCTACCATGGGCTTTGGTTCTGCCCCTAGAAAACCTACAAATGATGTTTGATCCCCTTTCCTATGACCATCTTTAGAAATTAGAAAACTCACGGAATATTTACCACCAAGCTAAAAAGCCTGGGTCCTACAGACTTCCTTATGAGATAGCTCTTGCTTCATGTGCATCTCAGTCACCATCTCGTTGGCACTATCAGACTTACTGTGGTGTCTTTTATAGGACCTAGCCCACAGAAGTAGGCGCAATGTGGTTATCTGAATTGAACTGAAAGAATAAACTATAAGAGAAAATTATGGCAAAAATCGAGAGCCTAGACCCTTGGCAGCACTGCTTAGATCCATCTAGACCCATTTCCTAATCTGGAGCCCTTTTCAGATTCTTGTCAGGTGAAGATATTTTCCCCATATACTGCAGTTGAGGTGTGGGAACACAAGATCCTGCCCCAGACTTGAAAGAGGAGTTTTGAGGATCTCCATTATAACCTCAGTGCCTAGCCCCAGCCTGGCCTGTAGGAGCTACTAGACAAACGCTACAAAATAAATAAGCAATAGTAGCTTATTGTGTACCTGCTACGTGCTAAATGTTCCCCATGTTACCTTATTCAAACCAACACAAAAGAAAAAGGAAAGGCAGACAGGAAGGCAGATGGAAAGACGCACCAAAAAAAAAAAAAAGAAAAGAAAAGAAAAAGAAAGAGAAAGTAAGAGAGCTTTGTGAGCTGTAAGACTTTCCATTGCAGAGAGCACTGGGGCCCACGTGCCAGACACGGTCTCCGTAGATTAGCCACATCCAGCTGCTCTACCTTCTTGACATCCCCAGCTTCACCACAGGCACTTTGTTCAAAAAGCAGAAAAGAGAGCGGAAGGAAAAACCCACCAAAAAAAAAAAAAAAAAAGAAAAGAAAAGAAAAAGAAAGAGAAAGTAAGAGAGCTTTGTGAGCTGTAAGACTTTCCATTGCAGAGAGCACTGGGGCCCACGTGCCAGACACGGTCTCCGTAGATTAGCCACATCCAGCTGCTCTACCTTCTTGACATCCCCAGCTTCACCACAGGCACTTTGTTCATACTCTGCCAGCTTCTGCTGTTTCCTTTAAGTGCCAGCAAGGACATCATTATCTGACTTTTGCCCCAATTCAGGCCACAAAGGTTTACCGAGTATGTTTCTTGAACCCAACTTTGTTTTAATACCTGTCCCAGAAGAAATTACAGCTGGCATTCCATATCCCAAGGATGCATATGCTAAAGGGTGACACCAAGTCAGAGGCCACTTTGCACAGGGTGAAAAGCCAGCCTCCATGTCATACCTGCACCCTCCAGCCTGCTCTCCCCAATGCAGCCCGAGAAACCTTACCTAAAAACCAACTGGACCTCATCACTTGAACTGCTTGAAACTCTCATGGCTCTTCACTGTGTTTATGATACAGCCTAAACTTAGAGCCCCACAGGATCCCTGGGCCACCTCCCCAGCATCCTCACTCCTGTACTGGCCAATTTTCAAAGTCTCAAACCCTTGCCCTTAACCTGCCTCAGATGCATGCTGGTCCTTCTGCACAGAACATGCTCTCCTACTGTGATAACTACTTGTCTTCCTCCTTCAAGACATGTCTACACCCAGGGAAAATATCCCTAACTTCAGGCTAGGTTATGACCCCTTGTTACAAACCACCCCCCTCCCAACACCTCCATCCTTTCTTTCAATTGCTTGTTAAAGTCAATCTTCTTAATAAAGCCTAAACTCCAGGAAGGCAGAGACTGTGTGTGATGTGTTCGCTACTCCCTCTTCAAAGCTATAGGGAAGAACTCTTCATGAGTTTTGTAGGCTTCTAACCCAGGTGCCCACCCTAGCTAGCTGTGTGCAGCAGGCCATTTTCCCCATATCCTTTGGCCTCGATTTCACCAACTCTAAAATGAAGCAGCTGAACTGGGTAACCTCTGATGTCTCTTGTGATTCTACTGTTCTAGGTTCTACAACTTGAAAATACTTACAGTGTAGCTTCATCCCACAGCAAAATAATTTTAGAGTAATATCACCCGTGAAGGAAGACCCTGGGAATATAACTCCCTCCTGTGGTGTGCGCTGTGTTTACAAAACAAACCCAAGAAATCATCATTAATCATTCCAAGTGGAGCTGCCTGGGTTGAAGCAACAAGATAAAAATACCTCTGGGCATAGCTCGGTTGGGCCACCACCCAGTTTAGGAGAAACAGGGCTAGCCAACACTATGCCCTCTGAGGAATCAGTTGCCAGAATTCTCTTCCTGTGTTGGGTCCCCTTGATGGGAATTTCTCTTCTAACCTTCAGACTTTTCATCTTTTCTAGTACTTTCCAGTTTGTTCATGCCTTACAAAGAGGAAATGACTGGAGTAGAGGAGGAATTGAGTTCTTGGTCCACCCTGGCTGAGATGTATATAACCCTTCTTAAATTTTTCCTTCTTTTTGATCTATGTTCCAGGTTCTGCCACATAGGAATTATCACCTGAGTTCTAATTACCCTGAAAACAGAATAGAAACATTTCTGAAAACCTTAAAGGACTATATAGACGCAGAGATTACGTTCAGCCTGTTTTCTGAGTTACTCACTGACTAGCCCTCGCCTCAAAGGGTCACTCAGGCAGCCACCTAGAGTCTCAACATTTTATCTCTAATAGGAGAATGAAAAGTCTTCTGTCCAGGTCAAAGAATCTCATGCATCTGAGTAGCAGGTGGTTGAATCGCCCTCCTTGACTCAGCTTGTCCTAAAGGTAGCTCTAATTCAAGCCTTCTGCAGTGTCCCAGAGTCAGGGTCAGGGGCCCTAGCTCTAAGCCAGATGTAGACCCAAAGAGCTGCTGACAGTCAAAGAAAGTCTGGGTTTCTGTGATTCTGGGAGCTTTGAAGTGTAGGTGAGGGATTTAGAGCATGTATTCGGTGCCAGACTGGCCTCAGGTGAGTTTCTCTGTGCTACTTACCAGCCCTGTAAGCTTCTGTTTCCCTCTTTGATTAAATGGTGAGAGTTGACTGACCTCAACATTAGAAGTGATGTTACATGTAAAGCATTTAGCTTAGTGTAAATGTCACATATTAGACATTCAAAAAATAATATTGTTGTTGTTGTTTTTATTCAAGGGCTAGAAGGCTGCCTACCTTGGCATACTCTCCCCACCCACTCCAGTCTTGTTCAAAATCCCTGTGACTCTCTATTTCCTGTCTTGCCAGACTTTTCCTTACTTTTTCTATTCTCCTCTAACTCTATAGAATGAAAAGTTCTAACTTTACCTTATAATTTACCTTATTTTACTCAGTATTGCTCTGGACATCCTCTAGAAACAAATGTTCTAGACAGAGAAGACACTTGATAAACCAATATGCTAAATTCAAAGGCCATTACAGAGATACCTGGATATTCAGGCAACACGAAATAGGATGTCTGGACTCTCTGGAGTTGGGCATTTTAGATCCGGCTTTGCCACAGCTGACAACTACCAAGGTATTTAATGTCCCCTAAACTTCAGTCTTTCCAGCTGTAAGATTAAAAAATTATTATTTTTTTTTAATTTACAAGCCTTTTATTTTAGCTAAACATAATTATTTTCCTCTATCAAAGCATTTGCTGAAGCCCATGGTTTAAAGTGTTTAACATAACTCTGCTCCGGGTATAGGAGGCAAAAGTTTCTTGCCTAGTGGCCTTCCTCACCTCCCCTTCATCCCAGGGCCATCTAGGAGCACTCATGCCCATCCATAAGGCTTAGTGAAGTTCTGCTTATTAATCTCTTTGTGCCTTGGTTTCCTCATATGGTGGAAAAGATAACTAGTCCTACCTCACAGGGTTGGTGGTAATAATTAATTCATACCATGCCTGGCCTAAAGTAAGTGTGCTATAACTATCAGGCATCAAGGTAGTATTTTTGCCATGTGATTGTTAAGGTGTCTGCCAGCCAGAAGAACCAAGAACCTGTGATCAGGTAGCAGCATCTTGAAAAGGCACACGGATGTGAAGATGGTAGGTTACACCTACCATCCACCATTCTACCTCCATTGTCTCGGTGAACACAGTAAGAGATATGAAGTTATTTCACATGATGGGCAAATTCCATTTTTGCTGACTCATGTGTTACAAAGTCGAATTTCTGTCATTCCTTGATTCATTTGAAAAACACTTTAAGAGCTCCCATTGCATGTAAGAGACAGTATAGAAGAGAGAACTTGTAGAAACGGTGCCAGTCTGTATTTGGCAGCTGGTAACCCAAACATTCATCCAACAAATATTTATTGTGCAATGACTGTGAGCCAGGCAGTGTGCTGAAGGTACAATAACAATCCACAAACAAACAAACAAATCAGACTTCAGCCCTCTGGAGCCTGCCTTCTAAGGGGTATAGAGAGAAAGGGTTACCAAAATTACAACCAGAGAAGAAAACTTGGGAGCAGAGAGTTCAGAAATGAAATGGGGGGACAGAAAAGGCAACCAGAGCATAAAGAATAACTTAAGACTTCAGCAGAGTTGGGATTGAAGAGAGGGGCATGGGTGTAACCCTAGGTGAGGTGTGCTAAAGGGAACAGCATGTACAAAATTATTTATCCAAGAGATTTCCAAGAACACTACTGTTTGTGTCTATTAATTTGCTTCTAGGACACATATAACTTTTTTGGGAACCAACTTACTTTTTAAATAAGCTCTTTTATAAACAATTATTGAAAGGACATTTGACATAACAAAGCTCAAACTGATTCTAGCATTAACCTTCTCATGATTAATCGACCCGAGTCTTGTTTCACAGAACTGTTCATTCTGGGAAGCTAGTTGGGAAAAGAAAAAAAAAATAACTACATGTAAGGGAAACTGAGCATGACTTCCAATATGGTACACAGGAAAGAGCTAAAGATTTGGAGTAAGAAGGCCTGAGTTTGAATCCTAGATTCTTACTAATTAAACTTCCTCTCCCTGAGCTTATTTCCTCTTTGGTAAAATTGTAAGGCCGATACTCACTGCAAAATGGGAATATCAGTGTTGAGAAAGTGACCTACAAACATTAAAGCATATAGAAGCTTTAATAACTTCCTTTCTTTGTTTTCTTTTCCTCCAAACATAATGAAATGATAGTATTTGGGTCCTTTTCGAGGTTCCTGTTTTCCTTGTTTGAAGAAGAATAAATGTCTAACAATGGCAGTACAATTCTCCTGGGGCTCACAATGTCACCAAGGGTTCTCCACTACAATCTGTCGGTGAAGCCCATTCAAACCAAGGGCCTCCTTGGGCTGCCCTAAGATCTGGAGCGAGCAGGCTGTGCTCTTGCCCATGCTTACAGACAGCCATTCTGAGCTGGAGTTCAGCCTCCAGGACTCTCTTGTCTTTCCCCAGACACATGGAATGGACTTCAGCTCTGTCCTCATTCCCACTGTCCTCTCCTTAAATGCCACCATTTTTTTTTTTTCATCTGAATCCACCACTTACTACCTGTGCATCCTTAGGTTGGTTAAGATCTTGGTGCCTGGGGATATTCTTTTATCTATGAAAAGGACTTAATAAAAGAATCTACCCCATAGGATTGTTATCAGTGATTATTCATTTTAAGGACTCACACAATCTAATGCAATTATAAATGCTCACAAAGTAGTTCCTATTGTCTGTATTTCCTTCCTTCCCTCCTACCCTCTTCCTTCTTTCTTCTTCCCTCCTTCCTTCTTCTTCCCTCTTCCTTTCTATCCCCTCCCTCCTCCTCTCCCTTCCTCCTTCCTTCTTTTCCTCTTCTATCCACTTTTCCTTTCTTCTCTCCTTCCCTTCTTCCTTTTCTTCCTTCCTTCCTTCCTTCCTTCCTCCCTATTCTGTCACTAGCCCTATTTCCTCCCTTCCACCCTTTCTCCTTTCCTTCTGTCTTTTCCTCTGTCTCTGCCCTTGCCCTCATGTGCTCTTGCCCCCTTGTCCCCCTCACCTTCCCAGCCTTGAGTCCTGGGAGTTTGCTCCCACACTGACTTGGTTGGCAGCCACGGAGGCAGACACAAGCCCAGGGCAGGCTGTTCCTGCTGTCAGGGCCAGGATCCGCCAGATGGAGCCAACCTGGTACTTGACTTTAGGGTACTTCTAGGACTTGAATTTGCATTTATGGAGCCACTAGCCATTATTTTTAGAAACCATTAAGAGGCCTAAAGTCTCTGAGGACTGGGAGAGAATAAATATTGTATTGCCCATCTTTGCTAAAAAGGGAGAAAAATTGAGTCTGGTCCATTTTAAGCTGCTCTTTTAATATCTGGGCAACTCTCCACTAAATTCTCTCGATCTGCAAGCACCAAGATAGGACTCAGCTGAGCCCTGAGTTTCTTCCCATCCTTCCTCTGTTCTTTATTTCTTTCCCGGCCAGAATTTGGCATCATATCCTGATGTTGACTAGCTTTTTCTCTCTCCTCTGCTCAACTCAGAGCTCCTGGAATGCAGAGACAGGCACCTTTTCACAGTCCTCTGTCCAATAACCCTGAACTGTCTTAATCCTGTGACATGGTGGTTAGAACGAGAGGATTCAGACTCTAGCAGATAGAGAATTTAATACTATCTATTACTATCTTTTGCCACTTTGTGCTTGTGTCTGTGCACAGATTGTTTAAGTTCTCAATGTTCATTTGCCCATTTACTTATTCAGCAAATGTTCATTGAGCACCTCTTATGTTCCAGATTCTATGCCAACTGTTGGAGAGGGAGTGGTGAACGAGGCAGGTGCAGTCTTTGCCTTTAAGTAGCTTAGAGTGAGGAAGACAGCAACTGAAATCATAAGCAAACGAAAATGATGAGTTGTGATGAGTACTATGAATTAGATATTCAGGGACTGAGTGAGGCAGTAATTAGATGGGGGAAATCAGAGACCTATTTTAACACAGTGGACAGAGACAGCTTAAAGCAGCATTTTTCAGCCCCAGTACCATCAGTATTTGAGGCCTTCTATGATTTGAATGTGTCCCCCAAAATCCATGTGTTGAAATTTAGTTTCTAGTTGACAGTATTAAGAGAGTAGAAACAGGGACTAGCCGATGGTATAGTGGCTGGATCAC